>NW_006159548.1:614344-632647 GCF_000334495.1 Tupaia belangeri chinensis | reverse complement strand
GAAAGAGTTCATTTGTCACTATCAGATGCTAGAAAAAAACATTTTATCATAAAAATTAAAAATACAAGCCAAGAACTATGATCTTTCCTTTAATAAATTAGTGTCAATATTTATATTATTCTATACTGCATACATTTCAATAGTTTATAATGTTATACTTTTTACAGTTAAAAATGTACACGGTGGAGGTAGATAGTTGAGTGATACCTATTAAAGGCTGGAAAGGGTAGTGAGGAGGAGTGATAGAAAGATGTTGGCTAAAGAAAACAAAATTACAGACAGAGAAGAGGAACAAGTTCTTGTCTTATAAAATGCAGTAGAATAATTATATAACATATAGCTCAGGATAACTAAATAGGAAGATCTTGAATGTTTCCAACAAAGAAATGACAAATGATTGAGATAATGGTTATGCTATTACCCCAATTCAATCATTACACATTGTGTTCTTGTACTGAAATCACATAAATATGTACAATATTTCACTCTGTCAATAAAAATAAGAAATGGCTCTCTGAATAAAACTATCTGATGGCAATATATGGAAAACAAAAGCTAAGTAAAAATTAATGGAGGGACCAGCCATTGGTGTAATGGCTATGTGGCTGGACTCCCATGTAGTCAACTGTGGTTTAAGTCCTGGACCTGGTGGCTTAAACTCATGGTAGGCCCATGTGCGTTTGTGCCCCAGATCCCAAGAGTAGAATGGAGGAGAAGGGATTGCAGCATGCCCATTGCCTCAGGGGGTCATTTATACTTTCTGACTTTGTTTCTCTCTGTCTTTCTGGCAAGTGCACGCCCCCTATAGCAAAAATCTCTCAAGATAAAATGAATGGAAAAGTGAATACAGAACGATGATGACATCCCTGGCTAGAGAAAGGATGACCTAATGCTAGGACCTAGACAATACTCGGTTTATCATATTGCACATGAGACTCAGGGTTTGTGATCAAAGAGACTATGTGAGGACAGAAAACATTGTGATAGAAATGGAAAGAGTTTGAAATATTAGTAATTTTAATTATTAATAATATTATTATTTTACCAATTCCTCTGAGCTTAGGACAGTACCCTAAAAACAAAAGAATAAATAAAAGTTATTGAACAAATTTTAATATATTCAAGGCAGGATGTGTATGCATTTAACTTAAAAACATAAAATATGTCTAAAGAGAGATTTTATTTTGTATTTTCAATAATATGTTGTTTCCTTTGAGATCTGTATCACTTAAGTCAGCACATACTCTAACATTCATTATTTGGGTAATGTGAAGTTACCTGCTTTTTAAAAATTTTGTAGGGGGGCTGGCAGGTAGCGTGGTGGTTAAGGTGCTGGACTCCTACATGGACAGCCACAGTTCGAGTCCTGGACCTGGTGACTTACTGTCTCACTTTCCCCTTCTCTTTCTCTCTCTCTTTGGTTAAATTAAAAAAAAAATAATGATAGAAAAATAAATTAAAGAAATAATTAAAAATTATATTGGGTTGAGCTGGCAGGTGGTGTGGTGGTTAAGGGCGCTGGACTTCCCCATGGTCAGCTGCAGTTCAAGTCCTGGACCTGGTGGTTGCTTCTTCGCCTTCTCTCTCCCTCTCTTTCTCTCTCTCTCTCACTCTGCCACTAGTCAAATTAAAAAGCTAACTAAATAAAGTTAAATAAAATAATTCTTTAAAAATTATATTGGGTCATTAGAAAAGTCATGACACATTTTTGCATAGAAAAACATAGAAAAATACATCATAACTTTTCTGACAACCCAATATGTTTTCTATTATTAATATATTCATATTGCTGAAAACTTGGAGAATGCAGAAAACAGTGAAAAATATCCATAATCTGACCATTCTGAGTTTGATATACTTTATTATAGATGTTTTCCATACATTCCTTGTTTTACTTAATAGAAGTAACGTATTTATACAATTTTGGGTCTTGCCTTTTCTTTTAGTACTACTAAAAATCATTTAATAATGAAAGGCCATGTAGTATTTGTTCTTATGTTGCACAGTTTTTTTAAACCATTTCTTTTGGTCTTAAGATTAAGCCAACATTTTTTTTCTATTACAAATATTATTTTGATAAATATATGTACATGAAAATTTGCTATTTTTCCTATTATTTATTGGGATATGTAACTGTGGAAGTATGAGTTGATAGGAATTTTATATTTGATTCTGTGTTTAGAAGTAAAAGCTGTCTCCTGATACTGATATTTGATCTCAGCCCTTGGCCATTTCATCAATGATCTCAAAATTACTTTCTCAAAGGTAAACAAGGAGATAAGAGAGAAATGGCTTATAGCATTTTTAGTTAAATACATATAGTTAAAAATAAATTTGAGATAAAAATAAATCTCTAAGTCATTAATTCTTAGGTTAATTCTATTAACTTAATTTCTTAAGTTTGGTTTAGAGGTTTGCTTGATCTATGTGTGATTACCAATGGCATAATTATAAGCAAGTAGCTATAAGTATCTCCAGTTATTTATTTTTAAATTGAAAATAAAAGGTACTGTTCACAAAAGGTCAGTTTGAAGATTAAATAAGGTAATACATGTAAAGTACTTAGAACAGTGTCTGACACAAAATAGCTGCTCAGCTGGGGTTAGCACTTGTGTGATAATCAGTGTCTTCACAGTGTAAAGCAAATTGGCATCTTCATAGCTATCTGGTGAGTTGACACAAGACTAAATATTTCATATCAAAGTGATTTAACAATAAAAATGATATAAAAAAAATCTTACCTGGGCTCCAAGTTGTGCTACAATAATTGGTAACATCTGAAAAGAGAAAAATTTAGTAAAGGATAAATTCCAACTTGTAAAAAGATTGGATCCAGAGAGATTTAGAAAGCAGTTCAAGGCAAGAATTTGGTAGAAGTTAGTAAGTTAGATGAACAAAAATAATTTTAGTCTCAAGTGATCTACATACTGAAGATTATTCATGGTAGTAAGATGACAAAAATGCACAGATTTCTTTCATATGGGATCTGAGACGGCACATTATAATTTGTAATAGATATTTTGAAATGTGGAATTTTTTGGGAAGCATGTAGATTTTAGTCTTGTAATAGCTGTCTGGACACTTGGTTGTTAAAATGGAGAGCTGGTGAGGAATTGCGGGTGCCGTTGCCTGGTGACTCCTGGCCTCAGCAGAGCGCTTAGAACAGATAAGAATCACTTCATTGGTCATTTATAACTAACTACATTTATGAATTTATAGTTAAAAAAGATTTGCTATGGGGTTGGCATGCTCTAGCGTAAGAATGAGTTTAGAGTTTGTCAGTATACTATACTATATACTATACTATACTATACTATATAATATATACTATACTATACTATACTATAATATAATATAATATGAGTTATATAATGCCAACAGTAAAAAGTACGTACTCTTATGAAAATGCCTTATTTAATTAAGGTTCTTATCTATGATGGAAAAGGCAACAATGACAATAACAAAACCCAGCTAAGCTTTAGTACTTAGGCTGAAGGAGAAGCAGCACTTAGGCTTGAGAGAAAACAGAACTGAAGTATCCCTAAAGGGAAGTTGGAGTAGAAGGAACAAAAAAGACAAAAAAAGGAACCCACAGATGTCTAAGTAAAAACCTGTAATCAGAGTGAATGTAACAATAAAGAGAAACACTATTTTTCTTAGTTATTTAGTAGAACAACTATTTGAAATAATAATAGCTAATACTTACTGCATGCTCTTTTTTTTTTTTTGAGAGGTTTTTGCTGTAGGGTGCATGTACTCACCAGAAAGACAGACACAGAGAGACAGAAAGTGAGAAATCACCCCCCGGGGGGGGTCGGTGACCACACCGCAATCCCTTCTCCTCCATTCTCTCCTCAGGATCTTGGGCATGCATGCACATGCACCTGCTGTGAGTTTAAACCACCAGGTCAGGGACTCAAACTGTGATCGACTACATGGGAGTTCAGTGACATAGCCATTTTGCCAATTGCTGGTCCCTATTTTAATGCTCATTTTAAAGTTCAAGGAAAGTGAGTCAGAATGGTTAAGTAACTGGGCAACACCATACAGGTAGTAAGTAGAGAACCGAGGTTTGGCTAGAAGTTGTGTGGTCCTAGAGTTCACTCAACTACAGATTGGCCTGTCTTTGATAAGTGGGAGTCACTAACAGGCAGATAAAGTAAGCTATTCAGTATCAGGGCTGGCGGAGTTTGAGGGAGAGGGGTCCCCATCATAGCCTTTTCCTAGAGCTGTCCAGAGGTCAGGTATGGGGACCTTTGGTGGTGGCACTGCCTAGAAACATCAAAAAGTCCACACTGAGAATGGGGACTGATTTCTATTATTGACTGTTGGGGAGTTTCCTGTTACTCCTTATAAATGTATTCTAGTGAGATTATAGTATATATAGCATGTTCAGTTTTCTGGTTGTGTTTTTGGCAAAAAACCAAATTGCCAAATATTGTTCTGTATTCAGTAGAACATTTGTCTGCAAATTATGTGGGTAAGATTTTAAAGAAGCTTGAAAAATTTTTTTCTTCCCTTTTGGCTTACACTATAGAGAAATGCTCTTTAATACTAAGCTGAAGTCCTGTTATGTCCTGTTATTGAACTTACTTGTGGTTGCAGCTGGTGTTGTACATTCAACCTCCCCAGGGCCAGAGGAAGGGTCTGGGCACCTGGTGTCATCCCTGCAACAGGATTTAGCTGCGAGGAAATAAAGAAGAATTTTACTTTTTTTTTTTTTTTTTAAGTTTGAACATTCAGGAAATTACAACATACTTACTAAGTGTAGAATATGTAAAAAGTAAGAATTTGCTATCAGTACATGGTATTCTATTGCATGTGAAATTAGATATTGAGAAGAAATTCAGACCTACTTAGTCTACTGGTACAACCATAAAGTCCAGGGCCAACTTTCCCCATGTCAAATTTTTCATTGGCATCTAACTGATTTTCTTTGATAATTGCTTGGGTGGTTTTGTCCTTGCTTTCCTCTTTTGGCTACAATGGCAATGATTCCTCAATTTTTTTCTGATAGCTTAATGAAGAAATGAATTCCTTCATAGGTATCCCTATGACAGTCATGAGGGTCAGATTAAAATATTTAGTTTGGAATATGGCTAGTATCATATTTAAATCTAACCACTTAGGGGGAAAAATTCACTTTAATCATGAAAGGAACTTATTATTCTTCCCTAACTAAACTAAATTCTACAGATTATTTTATGAGAAGACTGAAGATCTTTCTACTCCTTTTAGTTGTTTTTTAAATACTTTTTTTAATTGTCAAAGAACATGTGTGCTTGCCAGAGAGAGACAGAGACAGAGAAAGAGAAGAAGAAGTGAAAAGCACCACCTAATGTGATGTGGTCATGCTGCAATTGCTTCCCCATTTCTTCATCCTATTGGGATTTCGGGCATGTATACTCACACAGCTTATTTTTCAAGTCACCAGGTCCAGGATTCAAACCACATGGTTAGCCATGTGAGATCCAACTCCCTTAACCACAAGCCCATTGGGGCAAGCCCTATTTAGCTTGATCTTGTTGGTAGTAGTCATGGTGTTTATATGGATGTACAGATGTGGTGGGCAATGAGGAAAGTATGGTGGAGGAATAGAAGAGCTTGGAGAAAAGTTGAGAACTGGAAAAATAAAGACTTAGAGAATTAAATAATTTCCTTTAGAGACTTTCTTATTAAGAAAGATGAGAATGAAATAATTTCCTTTAGAAACTTTCTTACTAACAAAAACTTTTTATGATGTATCGAAGAGCATCCATCTTTGACTTCTCTATTTCTTTCAACTTACCTATAATGAATATTTATCTATACACACACACACATGTACATTTCTGGATGCTCACTCTCACACTCACATGCACACACACATACACTCAACATTAAGCATTATATTTATTTAATAATGTGTATTAAAATGATATAAAGGAGTACTTACCAGTTGCAGGTCTGACCCCAGTGTGAGCAACTGTGTTAATGGTATTAGATGTAAGGAAGGAAAGACCTGTGGGATATTAAAGTTGATGCATGAGACAAGAGATTGTCTATTCCCACTAGTCTGTAAATGGTGGGTATCCTCAAGTAACCTACACTCCTCTCAGAAGTTGGCTTACTGTGAAGGGGAATGAAGGTGAAGCTGGAGGACTCTCACTAATGTCACCCCTTCTGTGGTCTTGGGAAGCAACCCTAGCAATGTGTCAAGTTTATTGTATTTACCAACTTAGAAACTTTTGTGAAAACTTTTTACTCTTATTTCTTATATATCATAAATATTCATTTCAGTATTTAATTTTACATATGTAATTATATATATATTATTATTATTATTATTTTAGATATTTTTAATACAGGTCAGGTGTGTTTGCCAGAGACACAGAGAGAGACAGAGAGAGAGAAAGTGAGAAATCATCCCCCCTGGGGGTTATGGTCACTCTGCAATTCCCTTCTCCTTCATTCTTTTCTTGGGATTTTGGGAATACATTTACATGCACCCAGTCAGTTTCAAGGCTCTGGGTCTGGGATTTAATCCATGGTTTGCCATGTGGGAGTCCAGCACCTTATCCACTATGCTACCTACTGGCCCCTATATTCTTATTCTATTTTAAGAAAAATTATATTTATTTATTTATTATTACTTGTTAGTTCGACCAGAGAGAGACAGAGAGAGAGAGAAAGCGAGAGAGCAAGCCGCCAGGTCCAGGACATGAACCACAGTTGACCATGTGGGAATCTAGCACCTTAATCACCATGCCACCTGTTGGCCCCTATGTTCTTATTCTTAAAGGAGATTCCTATATTGTTAGCTTCAGATTCCTTAAAGGAGGGAGACTGGCTCTTTATCTGAGTGTTCTAAAATATTTGTTGTTTAAAGAGAGAATGGTGGACTTTAGTATTATCTGATTGTACCATTTCACAAAGTGTAGTTTAGGTAAGGCAGGGTCCTTTATAGAGGAAGAGTTGGAAAGTGTAGTAGCCAAGAGATAATACAGCTTTTAAAAGTATTTAAATATGCTTTGAAGAAACAGATTTTATAGCAACACATCAGCTTATCAGCAACAATGACATTTAACTATGAGGAGATCTGCAGTTATTTTTATAGACCACCTCCTTATTCCTATCGTCTTGGGCAAACCCCAGATATGATATATCACAGTGTCTTGAGGGAAACATGACCAAGCTTTGTAAATGGGTACAGCCATTGCTTTTCAAAATTTATAAGATTTAGTTGCGAAATCAAATTATTATTCAGACAAAAAGAAAAAGAATTAAGGTGCTTTGCTTTTCCTTATTCAGAATTTTTATAAAAGTGTTCTCCCCCCCCATCTCCCCACACCACAGCCCCTCCCCACACACACACAAAAAAAAGAAGCCTCTCTTGTTTAGTCATGAGGAACTGTAAATCTTGATTTTTCATTCCACCAGCCTTTGCCAGTTTTCTTTGCTGGGATGTAAGTGTTCCTTACTGTGGGACTCTTACCTGTTTTGGCTGCTGTTGGTTTAACAGTATTGCCTGGTCTGGAGCCAGCTTTGTTGGAGGAAGTCCCGAAGCAGGGTTGTGCTGCTTCTGTGAAAACAAGTATTTGATGAGGCAGCAGTGTGTTTGAGGTTTTGTATTCATTTACATCAGAAGGTAACCAGTTATTCCAAATGAGGAAGGACTGGGTTCAATTGCAGCCCTGACTACCAATTTCTTTCTTTTTTTTTTTTTTTTTAAGAATCATTTTATTTAACTTTATTTACACATTTATTTAATTTGACTAGAGAAGGAGAGAGAGAGAGAGAGAGAGTTTAAGCAAGCCACTAGGTCTGGGACTTGAACCTCAGTTGGCCATGTGGGAGTCCAGCACTCCCAACCACCATACCACTTGCTGGTCCCAATTTAACTCAGAGAATAAGCCAGAGACCTATGATGGCCTCCAAGGCTCTCCATTCTGGGCCTCCAGTGCCTCTCAGATCCTCTGTACCACTTCATTTCTTCACTCATGTCTATATTCTTTGTTGTTTCCAGGACAGGTATTTTGCACAATTTTAATTCCTAAGGACATTTCATGTAAGGCAGGAGATAGAATTGTAGAGTGAGAAAATACTAGATCAGAGGGGGTGGGGTTGTGAGGGTAGGAGGGGAACAGTGTGGGCCAAAGGCACGTGGGATTTCTGGTGTTGCTTCCTGGCTGTAACTCCAGATCCTTTTTTGTAACTGCCTTTCTCCTTTGCCAGGACAAGAATGCACACTATGCACCATAGCTCTGTGCACACTTGGCTTTTCCCAGTACTTAATGATAAACTCCCATAATTTTTACTGCACCTTCACAAAGCTTCCTGCTTTTCTTTGGTGCCTGCCATATCACTCTTGTAATAGAAGTTTAGTTTTCTTCCAGGTCAGAATATTTTCCTAGCACATTAAGAATCACTGAGGTTTTGGGGTAAAAATATCCTTCCTACCCATATGGCCTACTTGTATGGTTTTGTTTTATAGATGAGGAAACTAAGGCCCACAGAAGCCAAGTAACCTGTACAGTGAATGGCAGAGCCAGGACTGGGATCTTCACACATGTTCTTAGTCCCTGAAGAAAGAGCCTTCCCTTTGTCAGATGGATCCCAGTCAGACTTTGAACCCGGATGTGTCCCAGAAGGTGAAGAGAGCTGGGTCACCTTGGTTTCATTTTAGATTTTCCCCCTTAGTTGTAAGAGGAGAGTTTGGGATTGCCTGTGGTTGGAGTTCCTTTTCAGCTGTACGATTATGTACAGCTGAAAAGGAACTCTCAAGCCTTCCATCCTGACACGTTTCTTCTAGCTCACCCTGCTCTGGACATCAAGGCTCTTTGCTATTTGTGGGACAGATAAAGCTCTCTCCTGCCTCAGGCTTTCACTGCTAGCTATTCTTTTTGTCTGGAATGCCATCTGCTGGATCCAACACCCTGAATGCTTTTTTTTAAAAAAATAATTAATTAATTAAAAAATTTATTATTATTTTATTTGAGAGATTTTTGCTATAGGGTGTGGGCACTCACCAGAGAGACAGAGAGAGACAGAGAGACAGAAAGTGAGAAATCACTTTCCAAGAGGGATTGTCATACTGCAATCCCTTCTCCTCCATTCTCATCTTGAAATTTTGGGCACTCACCTACATGTGCCCTGCATGAATTTTAAGCCACCAAGTCTGAGACTGGAACTGCAGTCAACTATGTGGGAATCCAGCAATGTACCCATTATGCCATCTGCTGGCCCCAACATCCTGAATGCTTTAAAAAATTAATTAATTAATTAATTTTTGAAAAATTTATTATTATTTTATTTGAGAGACTTTTTGCTATAGGGTGCGTGCACTCACTAGAGAGACAGAGAGAGAAAGAGAAACAGAAAGTGAGAAATCACTCTCTAAGGGGAATGGCCATGGCACAGTCCCTTCTGCTCCATTCTTTTAGGATTCTGTGCATGCATGCACATAACCCGACATGAGTTTTAAGCCACTAGGTCCAGGACTCTAATAGCAGTCATCTGTATGGGAGACAAGTAATAAAACCATTAAGCAATCCTCCCCTGCATATTTTTAAAGTCATGCAGTCTGGAACTCAAACTGTGCAGTCGGCCTTCTAAGATTTAGCCACCTTAATGACCACACTACCTGGCTGGCCCTTTCAATAAATATTTATTGACTGTATGGATGACTATAGAAGCATTAAGAGAGCTTGGGGATTAACTAAGAAGGGTTTCTTTTCCTGGTATTTCATACAAATATCTCACAATTTTTATCTTAATGGCCATACACAAGCATCTTGAACAGTCAAAGGGAAGTCCACTTAGAGGTTTAAACTAGTCATCTCTATGAAATAATGGAGGACAATTAGAGTAAGTATTGGAGTACTAGTGCTCCTTTCTTTCAAAAGCCTGTCATATGTTAGCACATTTTTGATGGAATGTTTTAACTAACAAATGTTGGCCACTGTCAATAATGCCTTTGGTATCACATGATTTGATAGCCTTTATAAAGTTCATACAATCTAGATATTTTGTATTTCCAATTGGGAAAATCAGGAAATGTACCTTACCTCTTTTGTCATGGGCAAATGATTAGTTGCCAAGAAAATCTTAAATTCCTTTTGAACGCTAAAGGAATCATCCACTTTGAGTAGATATAGTCCAAGGAATTCCTTGGTCCTCTAATGTCTGCTTTATTACTCTTCTGAAATAATTGAAATTCTATTACCACACAGTGGCAATAGAATTCTTAAAGTTCAAATGCATTGAAATATGCACAATACCTGATTAACTTATCATCTTTTGCCTTAGAGAATGAAAACAGAAAACTAAGGTCATGCATCATAGAACAGAGCAGTTTTGAGTAAGGGCAGAAAGAGGGAGAGGTCTGCAATTAAAGATGCTGTTAAGGCTGGTTGGCACACAAAATAAACATATCACACTTACTGGTAATGACTGAGTTGATCCTAGAAGACAAAACAGTAGAATCATAGTCTTCATGTTTCAAATTGCTACCTATAACAACAAAAACATGTTACTTTTTCACTCTAATTTTTTTTCCTTTTGAGAGAAGATAATACCAAAAAATGAATGTTCTACTTGAAACATGGTCAATTAATGTTACCTTTGTGTTCCTCAGGCAGAATGTACAGGCACAATATTCAAAGTCAAGTTGATTTCGCCAATTCACCCTGGTGAAAATTTTACCCTCAATGCTTTGTGAGTTTGTAGATGAAATTTAAACTCATGTCTAAGAGATTGGCAACTAAGAGACCAATCAGGATTTAGCTGTCAGTGAAATAATTTGGTTTCTTTCATTTCCCAACACTTCATTAGGTGGGTTATTAGCTGCAGACATTATGTTACTCAGTGTCTACCATTTGAATAGAGGGTATTTGAGGGAGACATGCCTTGTATAATTAACAAAAGTGCAGACAAAAAAATTCAAATCCTTCTTCACCTCCATTTCCTTCCCAAACAATTTCCCATCCTGTTTCATCATGTGTAAACTTATCAAACACCAAAATACAGGGCTCTATGTATGGTTAAAAAAATGAAGTTTATTATGTGTATAGGGGGTCTTCAAAAAGTTTATGGGAAATGGAATTAAAGTATGGTTTTATTTTGGTTCAGAAAAGAACTGAAATCTATTTTTTTCATTTATGCACTTCTCATAAACATTTTAAATACTGCTCCTATTACTCTGTAACTTACTTTGTTCTCTTAATAAGTAATGAACAACTTTATATGTCAACATGTGTAGTGTTATTTATTTATTTAATGGTTACATTATGTTACATTTTCCTTTTGATGGACATTTAGACTATTTCCAGTATATTTAGAATTATAAAAGTGTTATAATGAACATCTTCATAAAACTTTTTTTTTGTACATGTGTAAGTATTTCTGTGTTATTCCTAGAAATACTATACCGTGTTAAAGGGTGTATACATCTTAAATTTCAGTAAATACGGCTGAATTGCCTTTCAGAAATGTTGAATGGTTTGCTATATTGTAAACAGAGAAAAAGATACCTCAAGCACAAGGGATCAACTGAGGTTTCCTTCACAAAAAACAACTAAATGTTACCCAGAGATTTCTGGGGCCTTGAGTTTTATCTGGAGTTTTTGAGATATGCCACAAGGGAGGTGTGGTCTGTTTGACAGTTTCTGAGACAAAAATCAATGAAGAATCCATCTGTGTCATGCCAGTATTTCACATGAAAGGCCATCTGAGATCAACCTTTTTTCTTCACAATACAAAGCGTCCGTTAATGAAAAGTTGGCTGAGACCACGAGGTTGTTCTTCAAACTGTTCTCCAACTATTGAATTAATTTACTAATCAACTTTGTTACTGTCAGATATTCTGCTAGAAATGGGAACACTATTTAGGAAGGGAAACAGAGGTTAACAAGAATAACATGCATGGTAAGTGTAACAATAGGAGTGTTCCCAGGTGTAAAGGAGAATGTGGTTAATTTTTTTGGGGGAGGCAGAGGGTGGAGTAGAGGAGGCTTAAAAGAGAAGATTTAGGGCCGTTAGGTGGCAAGGTGGTTAAGGTGTTGGACTCCCACATGGCTGACTGTGGTTTGAGTCCTGGACCCCACGGCTTGAAAATCATGCCAGGCACCTGTATGTGCATGTCCAAGATCCCAAGAGGAGAATGGAGGAAAAGGGAATTTCATCATGGCCAACCCCCTGGGGGGTGATTTCTCATGTTCCTTCTCACTGTCTCTCTCTGTTTCTTTGACAAGTCATGTGCCCTATGGAAAAAACCTTTAAAAAAATAGAAAAGATTTAGTAGAGGAGGTAACTTAGAGTTGGGTTTGGAAAATAAAAAGTTCCTTGGGGCCTGAAGGTTGCTTAGTGCCTAAGGCACTCCTGGACTCCCATGTAGTTGACTGTGGTTCGGTCCTGGACTTGGTAGCTTGAAACTCACTCCAGGTGTGTATGAATACTTCCCAAAACCCCAAGAGGAGAATGGAAGAGAAAATATTGTGTCATGGCCATCCCCCTGGTGAGTAGTTTCTTGCTTTCTGTCTCTCTTGTCTTTGTCTTTTTTGTGATTGTACATGGCCTATAGTAAAAATCTCTCCCTCAAAAAAAAAAAAAAAGTTCCTTAAAAATTCAAGGGGGCCATCTGGGCAGATCAAGGGTCTAGGTGTGAAGGAGTGACATTATTGTTTTCTAACACTGGAAAGAAATGAAGTGAGGCTAGCAGAAGATAGGGTTGAAGAGATACTTAATTCCAGTTATCTAAACAACACTTTTATTTTTGTCTCTATTACTCATTTAGGCACTTGCTTTGGTATTATTTTATATGGCTCCCTCATTTCTCTACTGTTTATTTCTCTTAAACTAGATGGAGAGTTCCTGGGCCTTGTCTCACATTCCTTTAGAGCCTTGTGTTTATAATATTGCAAAGCATTAGATGGTTACTGCATGCTGATGAATAAATGGCAGAGAGGTGTACTGTGGGAATCAGAGCAAGATTGAGCTGAAGAAGGACTTCAGAGATGGGACTTTGGTGAGTTTGGAGAGTAATGATTGATAACGCAGAGAATAGCATGGTAAAGAGGAGATTATGAGAGAAACAATGGATATTAAAACTGAAAATGTGGAAGGGAAGGAACTTTATGTTTCATGGGTATTCATAGGCAAATTCCTTCCTTCTTGCATTAAGTCAGTTCTTTTTCAGTCCTTCATTTAACATACACTAGCACTGTGTTTGCAACCATTGTTTCAGTCCCTGGGGATAAAACACTGACTGGAAAAGACAAAAATTTCTGCCCTCACATTTTGGTGGGGGAAACATAAAATATTCTAGCAGGTCTCTTATAGGAGAGGGAGTCCATGACACTGGGGAGTATACTTCCCCTAGGCATTGTTTTCAGTGAATGTGCAGGATTCAGGGGCTTTTTTTTTTTAACATTTTATTATTCTTTTTAGTAGAGGCAGAGTTGGATTTGATAGTGTTTTTCTTGGGTTTAGATGAGGAGACTTGTGTTCTGTTGCTAGTCTAGGTTATGGTTGTAGTGAATAACTACAACCATAACCTAGACTAATTGAATCATTGTAAGTGTCTGGATGTCAGGTGATTCAGGGACCTCACAGTGCATTGATAGCTTGTTGCAGACATGCCTTCAGCCCCAAATTGGAGTGGGACATGCCTTAACTAGGAAACTGAGCAGTCAGTGGGGTTAGACCAAAATAAACAAGCAAAATTAAGAAGTCTGAGTAATTTCTTAGACAAATTTTAAGTCTGAAATCAGGTAACTTGGTAGTCATGTAATTATGGAGTTGGACATCAAGAAATACATACTATAAAAGGAAAAAAATTCCCAGATCATTACAAAACAATAATCATCAGCCAAAACAATGAGATAATTTATGTTTTTGACACGGTTTAGAATATGGGAATGGCTTTAAGTGTTTTATGGACTAGGTGGTATCTTTTAGCCCTGTTGGTATAGGCATTCCTTGATTTTTATTATAGGTTTTCTTTCTCTTTCTCTTTCTTTCTCTCTTTCTTTCTTTCTTTCTTTCTTTCTTTCTTTCTTTCTTTCTTTCTTTCTTTCTTTCTTTCTTTCTTTCTTTCTTTTTTAGAGTTTTTTTGGCTATAGGGTGCATACTCTTGCCAGCAAGACAGAGAGAAACAGAGAGATAGAAAGCGAGAAATCACTCCCCAGGGAGGATAGCCAAACCACAATCCCTTCTCCTCCATTTTCCTCTCAGGATCTTGGGCACATTCCCCTCTATTTTTCTCTGATGCTCGTGCGCACACACACACACACACACACACACACACACACACACACAGTATGAGTTTAAGCCACCGGTTCCAGGACTTGAACCACAAGGGAGTCTAGTGACATAGCCATTACGCCAACTGCTGGTCCTGATTTTTATTATAGGTTTTAATTTGAAGTTTCTTTAGGTTTTAGTGAGAACCTGATTGAATCTATGCTCCATGTCCTTGGAAAAATGCACATATGCTTATCAACTTAAGGGGGTTCATGGATCTCCTTAGAGCCCAACTGTGAAGGCTCAGGTTAAGACTCTCTAGTTTAGGGCCAGCAGGTGTTGTAGTGGTTAAGGCACCGGACTCCTATGTGGCTGACTGTATTCAAGTCCTGGATCTGGTGACTTGCTTTCTCACTTTCGCTCTATCTCTCTCTCTTTGTCTCTCTCTCTCTGGTGAGTGCATGTGCCCGGTAGCAAATGGAAAAATAAAATAATAATAAATAAAATTAAACAAATAATTCTTTAAATAAAGAGTTTCTGCTTTAGAGGAATCTTTGTGGAATTCTATAGTAATTTATGTGATCTATGAACTTCCTAGGATTTCTCAAGCCAAGAAATAAATCTTTCCAACTCTACCATGCCCAGAGATATAAGAAGATTTTGAATTATACAGACCCAAGGCACTCTTGTAAATTCCAGTCTAAAAGCAGTTGTCTGGCAATAAAAAGATATATGTCCTTTCATCACTTGATAAGTCAATCACAATGTCAAAAGGATTCAAGGCACATAATTACCATTAATTATAGTATAGCTTGATTAAATAAGTTATATAAACTAATAATTGAAAATGGCATCCAGCATTTCCTGATGCATTGTAATTCCAATGGTAACCTGTTAGATATAAACCTTTGTGGTACGGGGCCAGTTACTGTAGCACGTGCTGGAGTACAAAAGTGAACAAGACAGTTCCTGCTTACACGCTTATGGGAAACAGCAATTATCCAATCACCATGTAATGTAATACTGGTAAAATATGTCTGTGCACAAGAGGTCAGAAAAGAGCCACAGTGCGTTTCATCATGTTTTCTGTGTTTGCTCACTGTGTTCTTTCTGCCTGGAGTCCACTTTTCATCTCTGGCTGTCAATGCTCTTTCGACTCATCATTAAAGATTCTTCTTTAAGTTACCACCTTCAAATCTTTGTTCCTGTAATTTGGACTCAATAATTTCCTTCCCTGAAGCTCTGTGGATTCACCACTTTTTTATTTATTTGATTCTTCCTTGGCTGATGCTACTATTATTTGTGTTGCTATTTTAAGTAATTAGATTTCAAGGAAGATTCTGTGTCTTGAACAACTTTTATATTCTCTGTAACTCCCAGGGCAGTATGTTATATGGGATAGATCAATAAATGTGAGTTGAACTGAATTAATACTTGTTCACCTTTCTGAATTTATTAAAGTATTTAAAATTGTTAATCAGTTTGTACTACCTCTGAGGAAACCACACTTGGTGGTCTGCAGTAAAGGCACATTTCTACCAAGTAATTTGAAAGATACCAGAGGGACAGCCATTGAACTGTGTTTAAATTATACTACATAGAGTGGCCAGAAGGTGGTAAGGTAATTAAGGTACTGGACTCCCACATGGCTGATCATGGTTCAAGTCTTGGACCTGGTGACTTGCTTTCTCACTCCCTCCCCCTCTGGTAAAATTAAAAAATAATAATGAATAAAATTAAATGAATAATTCTTTAAAAAATATACTACATAGAATAAAACTGACCTTTGAAGTTTTGTGAAGTTATCAGGAAAGTAGGTCTAGCCTTCTTGGCAGGATGAATGGCCCTTGGTCATTTGTGGTACTAATTCAATATATAATTTAAATAGAAATAATGCTATACTTTATCCAATTTACTCATGCAGTGGGGTAAGCTTGATAGAGTACAGTTAACACTGTACTCTGCCTATGTGGAAAAATGTAAACTAAACATTAGAAATACATACTTATGGATTTGAAAAAATGCTTGGGTGTGATTTTTTTTTTTTTTTCGAGAGGTTTTTGCTATAGGACCCATGCCTTCACCAGAAAGACAGAGAGAGACGGAGAGACAGAAGGTGAGAAATCATCCCCCCAGTGGTGATGACCACACTGCAATCCCTTTTCCTCCATTCTCCTCTCGGGATCTTGGGCATGCACGCACATGCACGCAGCATGACTTTAAGCCACTGGGTCCAGGACTCCAAACATGGTCAGCTACATGGGAGTCCAGTGACATAGCCATTATGCCGACTGCTGGTTCAAGGGTGTGATTTTTTAGGATAGGAAAGAATTTCTTGCAAATGGGCAATAAATAAGGATGTTGAATTGTAGGATAAGAAACACAGTACTAGTCTAAAAAAATTTTTGTGATTTCAGTGTTTACATGAAAATATGCTGCTTTAGAGAAGATTCTGGAGTAAATTGGTAATTTATGTAGTTTGAGTCAATTCCATCAATTAGGCTGTTACTTTCATTTTTATAGAAGTAATAGGGAAAATATGTAGTTTCAAAGTGAAATGAAAGGTCAATATGGGATTTCATGGTGTCATAAGGAGATTCTGTAATTTCAAAGTTAGATGCAGAGTCAATGTAAGGTTTGGTGCCATCATAGAGAGACTCTTCTGTTTCAGAGTTGTTATAAGTATAGCTGCTGAGATGTTGCAGGATAGTGTAGTGTGTAACAAATGTTAGCCTGGAATTCAAGCTGGAGTTGCAGTTGTGGAGATGGTGATAGAAGCTGCTTTAGAAGCAGTAACAGCAAGGGCAGTGAAAGTCATAGTAGTGGTTTGGATGTGAGGGTAAGAGCTTGGAAATGAAAAATTAGATCTGGATGTGGACTTATATAGTGGACCAAAAGAGGAAAAAAGTAATTTTGATGATATAATATTTGTCCAGTTCATCCAAATTTGTAGATTTTGATGAAGTTTTCTGTGATCAGATTTTTTTTCAGAGAATTTTTTTTGCTATAAAGCACGTGCACTCACCAGAGAAACAGAGAGAAAGAGACAGAAAGTGAGAAATTATCCCCCCCAGGGAGAATGACCCCACTGCAATCCCTTCTCCATTCTCCTCTTGGGATTTTGGGCAGACACACACATGCGTCTGGCATGAGTTTTAAGACTCTGGGTCAAGGACTAGAACCGGGTTGACTACATAGGACTCCAGCGATGTTACCATTATGCCACCTGCTGGTCCCATGATCAGATATTTTTTAACATGGCTTTGGATAACATTGAGGTTGGTTTTTTTTTTTCCTTCATGAGTTTCAGATTTTGGAAAATATTTCAAGAATTGAAATTTTGATTGACTACAGGGTTTTGTATGAGTTTTTGGAGAGCAAACTCCTGACTGAACAGGTATTTTAAGAGCCTTGAACAGCACACTTTTTGCTTAATAGCTGCTCTTGGATCACTACATGGAAAAACAATACTCAATGAAAGAACTGAATTTTAGATGAGTTAGCCCTTTGCCTATTAGTTATTTTGAGTGTTTTTGTGCAGAGCTAGGTCTTAACTGAACAACTATTTTGGATGAGCTTTCTACAGAGAACAATCTTTTTGATAATTTTGTTTTAGCCAAGTTTATTTAGAGGGGTGTATTTTGAATAGTGCAGCTCTTTGTATATTGGCTTGCTGCAGAGATCTTGTTTTGAGGTGGCTCCTACCTAAACAACTTTTTTGGACAAGAGGACCAATTGCAGATCAGCTTGTGTTAGATGAATGTGTATAGCACCAGGCTTGAATGGACAACTGCCTTTGGATGAGCTTTGGAAAAGAAAGCTCTTTCTAAGTTAGTCTCAGATGAATTTCTATAGCGTCAGGTCTTGAACAATAGCTGTTTAGGGGTGAATTTTGCTTGGGCAGTTGTTTATTGAGTACGCATATCCAATGACTTTGTACAGAGCCAAGTCTTAGCTAAACAATTGTTTAAGATACATTTAGGATGATACTTTTTTTTTTTTTTTTTTTTTTTTGAAAGTTTTTTGCTATAGGGCGCGTGCGCTCACCAGACAGACAGAGAGACATAGAGACAGAAAGCGAGA
>NW_006159548.1:611876-613981 GCF_000334495.1 Tupaia belangeri chinensis | reverse complement strand
AAAGATTTTTAGGGTTGGTTTTTTTTTTTTTTTTTTTTTTTTTTTTTTCCTGCCTGGCCAGTTTTGGAAGAAGTTACAATTGATCAAAGTTATACTAAGATGAAATTGGCCTGAAAACATGTGAATTATGTTTTGTTTGGTCCTTGTTTTTCTTTGCTGACTTTTAATTAATTGATAAGAGAGAAAGGAAAATATAAAAAACTGTCACTGGGGTCCAACCACATTGGTACTAGTGGGAGAGTGCCATTTTGTGATAGCTGAGGCCACAGGGGAGGACTGGGTTTGGTTCCCAGTTCAACCTGCACAGGTTGGGGCTCAATGGCATGCACCTGTGGTTCTACATAACTGAGAGGGACAGGAGAATCAAAAGATGGCAAAACCCTGCCAAAAATCACCCCCTCTCTCTTTCATGAAACAGGAAAATCTCACTGGCTCTTAGAAAAGAATCAAGTGGATAACCTGATGATAGTGTTTTTATTTGAACTTCATTTTATTGGGAGTCTGAAGTTAGATCTCATTTGTCTGTATAATCAGTTGACTGCAGAACCTGGGTTTGAGGGGTAAAATACTCCAAACAACTTGCTAATTTGTGTTTTGAATCATTGTATGTCAAGGAGATGCTCAAGTGTCAATTGCTGGACTCGCAACCAACTGTTCAGTGTAGGTAGTTTATACTAATTGTTTTGAGAACTTGCTGATGTGGGTGAGGAGAAACTGTCTTAGTGCTTGCTTTAGTGACTAGTTTCACAACGTGTTTGTTCTCTTCCCCTTGTCCTAAACTCAATTTAGTCCTTCTCTAATAATAAATTAATTACTCAAATGACTGTATATTGAGGATTTGCTATTTTCCAGATATTTACTATTTGCTATTTTCCTAGACACTAGGATTGAACTAGTTGGCTGTCAACTTGCTATATCTGTAAAATGAGAATAGATGAGGCCTAAGACTCAGTCCTGAGGAAATTCAGTGTTTTGAAGTGTAGATGGATGTGGGAAAATCAATCCGAGAGACTGATGAAGAGCAGCAACTAAGAAGAAAAACTTGTAAAGAATGATTTTGCTTGTGTAAAGTAAGACCATTTTTCGAGAACAACATAGGGATCAAAATATGAAAAGTTGCTTAAAGAGCCAATGCAGTAACAACTGAAATGTGTCCATTGAATTGGCAAGAAGATAATTCTTGGTAAATTGATGATTTGGGGATATGGGGATTATAGCTATATTAGTTTGTGGAGTAGTGAATGGAAAGTAAGGAAATCGTATATTATAATGCAGGCTTTTGAAGCTTTCCCTGTGAATTGATATGGTGAGACCTGGTGGTAACTAAAGAGGAATGTGGTGGTTCTCTTGGTCTTTATTTTTCTTCCCCTCCCTTCTTTACTTTTTCATTCCCCCCATTCCTTTCCCTTTCTTCTCTGAAGTAAGAGGGCACTATGGAAAACCACCCAAGAGAAGTTGTGGCTGAAGATATAAAATGGGAATATCTGTGGGACTAAAGGCTCTGGGAAGGAAAGACACTTTTGGTTTTAGAGAGATTGATTGGCTTTTAACTGGGCCATTGTAACAGGAATGAAGAAGAAGAAGATAGAAACAGACATGCATAGATTTGTAGATATCATGGTAGTAAAGTGAAGGAATCAATTTTATGACTTCTGTTTACTCTGTGAAATATTAGGCAAGTTCTTCTGCTGAGTAGGAGGAGAAAGGAAAGAGACTGAGATTTTAGATTGAAGAATACATTATATAGTCCTTTGGAAGGATGAGTAGCATGCTAAGAAGAGACAAGTGGTCTGGGGCAAGCATTTCTAGTAATCCTGGTTGTTCTGTGGTGTAATCTTTTCCAGTAACTCTCGGTATTGTGGTTACTATGATGTGGTTCAAATAGTTGTTTCTAGTAGAATTCCTTTACCACTGGGTCATCAGAAAAGTCACGACACATTTTTGCATGGAAAAACATAGAATAATACGTCATGACTTTTCCAATAACCCAATATTTTAGACACTTGCCAGTGGGGCTGAAGATAGTCATAACTTTAGGCAAATGTGAAACTAGCTAGGAATCCTCATTTGGGATTGTCTTTTAAAAATATCTTACTCTTCCTCAC
>NW_006159548.1:595797-611859 GCF_000334495.1 Tupaia belangeri chinensis | reverse complement strand
CTCTTTCCATATGACCTCCCTAATTGAGACAACATTGAGAAAAGAAAAGCCATTATAGAATTCTCATCTTTTTCACCTACCGTAGCACTCCTGGATTCATTTTTTTCTTCTTATGATGGAAGAAGTATCTTTACTCTTATTAAAGCACAATTTTCTCACTTTTGTTCCCATTCTTTCTTTCTTACTCTCTTAAGGAAGTCACTGCTTTCTTTCTATTTTTTTTGTTTCCAAGACAGATTTTGCTATAGGGCATGTGTGCTCGCTGGAAAAACAGAGACAGAGAGCCAGAAAGCCAGAAAATGATAAATCACCCCTTAAGCTATGGGGCACATGTGCTCACTGGAGAGATAAAGACAGAGAGAAATCATCCCCCAGGGTGGATGGCCATGCCTCAATCCCTTCTTCTCCATTCTCCTTTTGGGATTTTGGGCATGCATGCACACTGGCCGGGTCCAGGACTCAAAACATGGTCAACTATATGGGAATCCAGCAACATAACCATTATACCATCTGCTAGTCCCCTAGGAATTAACTTTTTCAGCTCTTTTTTCATCTCATTTTCTTGGATCATTTCCATCTGCATACCAACATGTTCCACATTAAGAAACAAAAACCAAAACAAGATAAAACCCTCATGACTCTACATCTCTATCTAGCAGCTGCCATATTTCTTGACTTCTTTTCATAATAATAGTCTGCATTTTCTCTCTCTGACTCTTCATCCCTCACTTAAGCATGTCACAGCTTCTGTTTCAGCCACTGCAGTGAAACTGCTTTTGCTTAAGGGCAGTGTTCAAGTAGTCAGAGGTAACAGGCACTATTTGTTTTTCATTTTATCAGCCCTTTGATGGTGATTATACCACTAACTGCCTGTTTTTTGAAATACTTTCCTCAGTTGGTACTGAGTGTCTGCACTATGTGACAGAGGTTGAGAGATCTGAAGATGTGATGATGAAGAGGATGGGTATGGATACTAGGGACTGAAAGGCAAGAGTGGATGGTAGAGAGTGAGTGGTGGAGGGGGGATGTGAATTATAAAGGAAGAAAATATTTGTCAGATGGAAAAACGTAAGGTTCTGTTAAAAAATATATTGCATATATCATGATGGGGACTTTAAGTAAAATGTGAAATTAATCTGAAATAAAAATATTCATGATAAATAATTTAAAAACATCTCGTTTATGACCATGTTTATGACCATGTTTTTATGTTTTAGCATGTTAAGATTTTTCTATATTCTTTGTATGTGCTTCTGTATATTAGCAATATAGTTAGCAAATTAAAAAATGAGATTAAAATACATCCTGAGTTTTGGCAACTTAAAACATTATGCACAGCAGCTTTGGCTGTTGTTTCTAAACTCCAGATTTTAGATTGTACCTCTTAAAGAGGGTCACTCACCCCTTCAACGAAATAAATAAAATAACAAAACATGCAAGCAAACAAACCCAGACAAACCAAACACCAAGATCATAATCTGCACTTCTGCAAGGCGGTCAGCAGAGGGTGCCTCTGCTAAGGCCATGGTGTAAGACAGCACGAAGAGATGCATTTTCTAGTTATAAATGCCTGTTGCCTTTTTGTCAGGGATCTATAAAAAGTGCAACA
Source organism: Tupaia belangeri chinensis (assembly GCF_000334495.1). Classification (NCBI taxonomy): domain Eukaryota; kingdom Metazoa; phylum Chordata; class Mammalia; order Scandentia; family Tupaiidae; genus Tupaia; species Tupaia belangeri. Next base: position 610,250 of record NW_006159548.1, on the reverse strand, counting down.
AAAAAATGGCAGTAGATGTATCTGTAAATTAAAAAGATTCTGAAGATAAAATGTGGTCATCTTTTCCCAACTGATTCCAAATAAGAATTTCTGAAACTCCTTGATTTATTTATGCTTTTTATTTTAACTTAGTGGAGGTATGAAAGAAAAAAGTAGATAGGATGAAAGAAAAAAGTATGAAAGAAAAAAGTAGCTATGTTCAGAAGGTAAAGTGTATGGTAAATGGTAACAACTGCGTTCATGAATTCTACTATGTATTTATTTTGAGTCTTTGATATATGTCAGGCACTATTTAGCCTCTAGATGTGCCTTAAACACATCCAGTGCAGGAAAGAGGGGAAGTTTCCCATGCCTCATTTTTTTTTTCTAAAGCTGACTTTTCAGTGCAAACTTCAGCCCATAAATGTTTTGAAGGGTGTGTTACTCACAAAACTTATTTTATTTATTCATATATCCACTTATCCTTTCATAAGCAAAATGTTTTTTCTCTTTAAGTATTATAATTTGTGATTTACATATAATTATTACATATCTTTGTAGGGTACAGTATGTTTTTTTGTTTTTGTTTTTGAGAGTTTTTGCTATTGGGCATTTGTGCTCACCAGAAAGACAGAGACAGATATACAGAAAGCGAGAAATCACCCCCCTCCCCCGAGGGGATGGCCACACTGCAATCCCTTCTCCATTCTCCTCTTGTGATCTTGGGCACTCATGCACATGCATCCAGTGTGAATTTAAGCCACCAGGTCTGGGACTTAAATCACAGTCGACTATATGGGAACCCAGCGACATAGCCATTACGCCCACTGCTGGTCCCTCAGATTGGTTTTTAAAAGCATGTATATGGTGTGTAATAAACTGAGGATATAAACATATTAATCTCTTTCAACATTTAACACTATATTGGGTTGTTGGAAAAGTCGTTCGTGGTGGGTTTTTGTATAGAAAAACAGAAAAAAATATGTCCTGACTTTTCTGACAACCCCAAATTACGTTGTGAACATTTGAAACCCTCTGCAATGATTTTTCTGCAAGTATGTACTGAATTGTCTATGACATTCTTTATTGTTAGATACAGTTATAAAGAGAACATATATAACACTTAGAGACTTTGTATAGCAAGTAAAATAGCAATCACATGCAAAGTAAGTGTCCCATATCTTGATGTGGGTGGTACTTTTACTGATGAAAAAAGATACATATGTATTTTAAATGTTGTACATTTAAAATTTGTATTTTATATACCAAAAATTCATAGAGCAATGTACTATGTAAAAGAATACATATAGCAAAACTTCAGTGTAAAAGAATACGTATAGCAAAAACGATTGGACTCTGACTTCAACACTTACAGTCTTTGATTAATCAAGTAAATGGAAAGTTATGAGATAAGTAAAGAGTAATTAGAAAGTTAAAAATAAAAACAAAGCCAAAAATTATGTCCCATATCTTAGGGCACATTTGGGTTTTTGGGTTAGTTGCAATTAGTATTTTCTGGCAGAAAATGAAAGACTAGAAAGTATAAACGCATGGAGAGCAACTATGGACACTGGAGACAGTGTGGGAGCAGGGTAGGAAATAGAGAAGGGTGAGAGGGAGGTCTGTTCATGTGGGCTTTTCTCCACCATTCTGGTCTCATTCCCTTTGCTTATAAACCCACCAGTATTCAGTTATGGCCACCTCATCCTCACCACCTCATCAGTAATCTCTCTCCAAAGACCCTACCTTTTGATACCATAATCAGAGTAAAATTTCACCTCCTTCATCACATTACAGTGGCTGAACACATGAATTTTGGAGGGAACATAGTCAAACCATTGCAGTGTTCAAGTGATCAGACCTGTAAATATTTTGCTTTACATTTCAAAAGGAACTTTGAGGATATTATTTAATGAAGACCTTGAGATAAGATCACTTTAGATCACCCAGGTAGGCCAATGCAATTGCAAAGTCCCTTATAAGGAAAAGAGAGAGCAGAAAAGTTGGAATCATAAAGGTTGTTGTAAACACAAAAGTGGAGAACAGGCTGGAAGATGCTCTGCTGCTAGCTTTAAAGATGGACTGTGTATAAAAGCCAAGGAATGCAGGTGTCCTTTAGAAGCTGGAAGGAAATAGTTTGTCCCGTGGGTTCTCCAGATTGAATGTGGTCCTGCAAACATGCTGATTTCAGGACACGTCTTTGACAAGTAGAACTCTAACAATAAATTTGTGTTGCTTTTAGCAAGTATGTTTGTGGCAATTTGTCACGATAGCACCAGGAAACTAATACTTGTATTTATCATTGAGTACTAGTTTTTAATGTATTAGCAAGGTTATCTTTGAAAATGATAAACACTCCTATACATATTTAAGGGAAAATTTTGTCAGCATCATTTATGATTCAATTTTTCATTTCAAAATGTGTAAATAAATAAAATATATAAGCTGTTATGGTCAGAAGATATCCTCCCCAATTCATATGTTGAAACTCAAAGCATCAATATGATAGTATAGGGAGGTGAATCTTAGGTAGGTAAGTATGGGATCAGGGTCCTTATAAAAAGGCATGAGGAAGTAGATCAGCTTTCTTGCACTCTTGTGCCTTGTGAGGACATAGTCTTTGTCTCTGTCTGTCCTTCTGTCTTCTAGCAGATGAGGAAACAGCATTCATCCACTCCAGAGGACACAACTTTCAAGATATTAGCCTGGAAGAAGAGATCAGGCCTTAACCAGGCAGCAAAACTGCAGGTGCCCTGATGTTAAGACTTCCTAACCTCCAGAACCATAAAAAAAATAAATATCCATTCTTTGTAAATTACCTAATAATATCTGTTCTTTGTAAATTACCTAATATTGAGAATTTTGCTATAGCAGCACTATCAGCCCAAGACATACCAAAAATTGTGTCTAAACTTCCATTTTTCTTTTTTAATTAAAAAAGAATTGCTATAGGGCATATGTGCTTGCCATAGAGAGAGAAAGTGATAAAGCACTCCCTGGAGACATGGCCACATCCCAATCCCTTCTCTGTCCTCTTGGGATTTGGGGTATGCATGTACATGGGCCTGGGGTGATTCTCTGTCTGTCGGATCTGGGACTCAAACCACTCTGGTGGCCATGTGGGATCCAGCCTCCATAACCACTGCTCCACTGGCAGCCCTCCCCCTTTTTTGAGAATATTCAGTAGGTTTATTAAGAAGTGAAGTACGTTCTGGGCCAGCATATGGTGTAGTGGTTATGTTGTTGAGTCCCACATGGCCACCATGGTTTGAGTCCTGGACTTGGTGGCTTGAAAATCATGCTGGGCATGTGTGCATGCATGCCTAAGATCCTGGGGAGAGAATGGAGGAGAAGGGATTGTGGTGTGACTATCCCTCTAGTTGGGTGATTTCTCGCTTTCTCTTTCACTGTCTCTGTCTCTCTCTCTGGTGAGTGCACATGCCCTAAGGCAAAATCCTCTAAAAAAAAAGTAAGGCATTCTAAATTCTAATGCCTTTATTTATTTTTAAATTAACCATTTTTAAAGTTTATTTCTTCCATGAGTGAGTGAGACAGAGAAAGAGAGAGAGAGAGAAAGGAGGACAGCACCCCAACAGGATTGCAATGCCGCTATACACTTCCAGCCTTTAACTAGCCCAGGATCATGGGTACACTTGTGCCCAGCATAAACAGAAAGGTCTTTGGACTTGAATCAAGAATCTTCTCTTGTAGAATTGCCTTGCAAGATAATGCATTTATGCCACCAGCAGGCTCCTCAGGTGTCTTTATTTATCTTTAAACAAGTTATTTATTTAATTCTATTTATTATTCATTATTATTTTTTTAAAAAAAATTTCTGTAGGGCATGTGTGCTCACCAGAGAGAGACAGAGAGAAAGAGAAAGTGAGAAAACAAGCCCCCAGGTCCAGGACTTGAACCATGGTTGGCCATACAGGGGTTCAATACTCCAACTACTACCTGCTGGCCCCTCACACAGTGTCTTTAAATGTGAAGGTTTTAAGCTCTCATTTTTCAGGAATATCATAATGAACTTTACATTAGAGTTTATCATTTTCATTAGTCTTTGTACACTTTCTTCTCTCAGTGGGGCTCAAATTTTAAATAAATTTTCTTGGTTAAGAATCAATGTCTTTCTCAAAGTTATCACCACCTAAGCCCTTCCAGATCTAGCAGTTGAACTTAAATAATATATTTGTATATATTACTTCTTTATCATTTTCTTTTAATAATAAAACCAGCTATTTAAAGAATAACATATAGAGGTTAAATTAAAATATTAAATTTCCACAAGTTTTAATTTGTTGATTTATATATTCTCCTTTACAAAAAACACAGTGAAATTTCTAGGCACTTTTGTTGACAAGGGATCTAATTCTCCCTCATTTTGTTTCCTAACTAATCACATATTATGTCAGTGAAAAGAAACTGTGCGATGGCAATACTGTCATTGCAATGATAAAACAGATAATCAGGGGCTGGCAAGTGGCATGGTGGTTAAAGGTGCTGGACTCCCATGTGGCCGACCACGGTTCAGGTCTCGGACCTGGTGGCTTGCTTTATCACTTCCTTTCTCTCTCTGTCTCCTTCTGATCAAACTGGAAAATAATAATGATAATAATAATAAATAAAGCTAAAATAAAATAACTCTTTAAAAAACCAGATAATCATAACACAGAAAATCAATATTAATAAACATAGACTAAATAAGCTATTTTTTTTTCAATGAAAGCATGGCATGTATCGATCTTTCTCTGTTTCTTATACTGCCTGAGGCAATTAGGCATCATTTTTAAAAAATTTAATATACATACTTCTTTCTGAGGATGATGTGATGAATTCTTCTATCCTGTCCTGTCCTATCCTATCCTATCCTATCCATCTTATCCTATCTTACCCTATCATATCCTATTCCATTTTATTAAATTCCAGGTGCTGACCTAGAATTCCAGTTTATGTAAATGCAGTGTTGATGATATATATATATTTATATAAAATATAAATATATATTTTTACATAAAATATAAATATAAATATATATCCATCCCAAAAACAAGAAGTATTCCCAGGGAAAGAACTAGTTGCTATTCTCCTTTTAAAATAATCAAAAAAACTCACAAATGTACAGCTATGCCAAGATGGGCCTAAATGGAGCAGAATTAAGTGAAAGGGTGGGGTCTCTTGAATTGTTAGATGAGAAGCATAGGACAAATAGAATTTGTATTGAAAACACATATTGATAAATAAGATTAGGTTAATCTAAGTAAATTAGTGACTTTGTTTAAAGGATGAAAAAAACGCATGTTCAGAGATACTGAGTACCTACCTAGATTACTTGACTAATAGTGACAGAGAAAGCAAGAATGTATCTTTATGTAGGCCTCTTTTCATCAGACTCAAAGGCTGAGGAAGACATGAAATTTCCGAATACACACAAAGAAATTAGATTGCCATTTGAATTCTTTATTAGTTAGCAAAAAAATCAAAATACAATCACAAGAATTCTTAGTAGTAAAGATAGAAAATCAAAGTGCCTCCTATCCCAAATTAACATCCTTTCTATACACCAAGTAATAATTTTTCTTCTAATAACTAAGGTTACAGCTTATTTTCAGAGACAATTTTGCAAACTTGGTAATAGGACAGTATTTTGGTTAAAAACTAGTAGTTTTGCTTTAAAACAGGTTCAAATATATGTCTAAAAGTTTTAGAAATTGTTGAATGCATTTTATAGTGAATATGAATTAACTGAATTAACAGTAAAATGTAACAAGCACCATGTGAACATATGAAAAGTCTTTTTGTGGTTCACAGAGGCTAAAATTGAGGATATTATATCTAAATCACCTCAGATATAATAAAATAAATGTCAACCATGAAGTTTAAATTATTACATGCTCTCTAAAATGTAATTTCAGAGTCTTGGTTTGTGCTTGGCTGCCAGATTTCATTTCATGCATTTCGCATCTTTTCTTCAGTCAAATTTCCCCTTTCTTGGCTCACATTTTATGGACTAGAATTTAACTTGAAATTTAAGATGGCTGTGTAAAATGTTTCACCATTAATCAGCAATATGAGTCTCTGTACATTGATGTGGATATATAGAAGTATCTATCTATAAACATTGCTATGAATTTGTTCATCTGGAGAAATCCAATTTTATCCCCTACATTTATAGAATTAGATTGTTCTGTTGGGTATTTGATTGGGGGTACAATGGAATGACTTTATAGTTTTCAACATTTAGGGAAAAGTAAATGGTTGGTGATATGTATACGTTTCTCTCTTTATCTGTTGACTTTCTCTGCCCTCAATGAGTTGCCTCAGCAGGTCCTGCGAAGTTGTCTTGAATTATGAACATAAACTCATTTGTAGAATAGAGATGGTTTGTCCTGTTAATAGACACTACAGTATAGTTAGATTTAGATTTAAAGATTAGTGGCAATGTTTTAAATTTGAGAAATATAATTTCACTTTGGTATTTGTAGAAAAAATAAAGATGGAAGTTCTGCACTCATAAATCACAACTTATAAATGAGAGAACATTTCACAATGTATGCAGTCCTAGTTATCAAATATATAATGAAGAAAATGATTTATCAGATTCTTCCACCATAATTTTAGCTGAGAGTCTCCATTTTGTTTGGCTTGTTTAACAGTATTAGTTTCTGTAGGGATTGGAGTAGCTTGGGCTGTGGGTGCACCTGTAGTATTGAGAATTTCAGGTGCAGGAGTGGTTTGGGAAGGATTAGGGACAGTTGTATTTTCTAGTGGAGTTGAGGAAGGTGGTGGTTCTGTTGTGGTTGGGGATAATGTAGGTGAGACATCCGTGGTTTTCTGTGCAGTTGAGGAAGGTAGTGGTGCTGGTACTGTGGAGGAAGATGTAGATGGGGCAGCTGAGGTCTTCTGTGGAGATGAGGAAGATGGTAGTATTGATGTTGGGACAGGTGCAGGTGGACTAGTTGTATTTACTGGTGGAGCTGGAGAAGGCTGTGGTGTTGCTGCAGGCACAGAGGAGCCTGCAGTGACATTATCTTTTGTTGCGGATGTGGTGGTAATATTCTGAGCAAGAGGAGTTGTTCCTGGAGGGGTAGTAATTATGATGGAAGTAGGTGTGGAATTCACAGATGGAGTTTGGGTGGTGGCCACTGAGGAATTATTATTGACCACGGTGTCATTTTTATTTGGACGCTGAGGTGGCTGAGGATGTGGGAAAGGGGGTCTTTGAGGTTTATGATGTGGATGTCCAGGCTTATGATGTCCAGGCTTATGATTACAGGGTTTGGGACCACCAGGTGGTAATCTTTTCACTGGTGGACGCCAGAGAAGTGGTGATCCAGACTGAGACGGAGGTTTGGGGTGACATTTCAATTGGTGACTAGGATGCCTTCTCCTCTGTAGTTGATAATTCGTTCTATGACCTTCACTGAGCTAAAGAAAATAAGAAAATGGAAGAGCTTAAAAACATGTATTGATTTATCAACCAGGAGATTATTGTCAAATATACCTGCTGAATGACTTTACAGCTTATACCTGATGACCTCTTTTGATAAAAAAATTCACTACCATAGTGAGAACTGTGAAATTAGTACAATTGTTTAACTAAGATAACTTCAGCAGAAAATAACATACCCAGCCTCAAAAACAGCATCAATCCACGCTGGGCACGTGTGCATGCGTGCCCAAGATCTCAAGAGGAGAATGAAGGAGAAGGGATTGCGGCGTGGCCATCCCCCCCTGGGAGGAGATTTCTCGTTTTCTGTTTCTCTGTCTCTCTGTCTGTCTGACGAGCATACGTGCCCTATAGCAAAAACCGCCCCCCCCAAAAAAAGCCCCAAAAAACAAAAACAGCATCAAGAAGTATTACTTGTTTAACAAAACTACATTATCCAGGAAATTTCAATTCTTTAGAACATCCATAAGCAAAAATAATGGCTTCTGATCCTCCTAATTTTCATGCTCTTGCATAGATCCCTCTTAAAAAGGCATACATTTCTAGTATCTATACCACTGACTCCAGGAACTTCTCAAGAGATCCTCTCCATTAGAGGGCAGTAGTTTTCTCAAACTGTTCAAGCAAGTGTTCCTGGAGATTTATCATATAATTCAGATAATCACAAAACTGCTTTGATTGAAGCAGGCTTAGGGAGCCTAATATACCAATTGCTCAGTCTCTCCCTTTCCAGGTGGTTTCTGAGGATGCTGTGAAGAATGCCCAGATCTTAGAGGAGCATGTTAGAAACACCCTGCAAGAGAACAGCAATGGAGATTTGGGTCTGTCTAGCATCTACCATTAAATAACTGAGTGATTTTGGACAAGTCACTTAATGCAATTGGATTTCAATTTACTTGTTTATGAAATGATTTAGATTAAATTAAATTACAGATCCAGGGGACCAGCAGGTGTCATAGTGGTTAAGGCATTGGTCAATGTGGTTGACCATGGTGTGTCTTGGACTCTGGCATGTGTGAATGTGTGCCCAAAATCCCGAGAGGAGACTGGAGGAGAAGGGATTGTGGCATGGCCATAACCCCTTGGGAGTGATTTCTTGCTTTCTGTTTCTCTGTCTGTTCATAAAGTGTATGCACCCTATAGCAAAAGTCTCCAAGGGGGGAGGGACTTACATAGCGCTTGCTTCGTGTTAGAATCTCTTCTAAGTGGTTTACAAATACACATTTATTTAACTTTTTAGCAGCACTATAAGTTGGATATTAATTATACTCTTTATACAGAAGAGGAAACTGAGATTAGGTAACTTTTAGGAGAATGTGTCTCCTTATGCAGACTGCAGTATTGAGGAGAGTGGAGAGGGAGAGAAGATGTGAGGAGGGAGGAGAGAGTGAGTCAAAGTCAAGGGAAGGAGGAGTCAATGGAGAAGAGACACAAGTCTCTGAAGCAAGAAAGAAGGGATAGGAGGAAGTAGATTTTTAAAATAACTAAAGTAATGTCAAACTCCTCTAAGAAAGGAAGAGGAAGAGAGAATGAGTCAAGAAAGAAATAGAAAGGAAGAGGACTAGCAGAGTGCAAGGTCAAAATTACATTTACTTGAAATTAGGAAGCATAATAAATTTTTGCATTTGAAGTTCCAAGCCTATTTTTGTGACCATTCGAAAAGCTGTATTCTTTTTCTTAAGGGGGAGGGAAGTAATATGTTAATGTTATATTTAACAGAGTTCCTCAACTAACTCCAGAACACCTCCCCTCAATTTTTGAGGGTGAACATCTGGAAGAGAGGAGCCAGACTATTCACTTCTTGAAATCACCCCACTAAAATAGGTTGTTTCTAGAAGTTCAGGGCTTGTCTTTTCTCACTGTGGGTTAGTGCCAATCTCTGGTATATACCTATGTTTTATAAGGATCAGTCAAAGTATTCCTGTGCTACCTCCTTTTATCAAATTCTTTAGAAAGTCACTGGACACTTTTTGAGATTTGGGTAGCTTGAAGAATTTTATTTATTCCAAGCATGTGGAAGATGCTTTAGGTGTCTGGATTTGCATGAAGTACTATGAAGGGATGCCTCAAAATAAAAGCCTAGATTTAGTGATTGCACAATAACATGATTTATGTTGATTGGACTGCCATTTCTTTCAACCTAGAGATGTTTGGTAATCAGTTATTCCTTATGAAAATAAAAATTAAATTAAATTAAATTAAAACTAATTAATTAAATTAAATGTCACTGCATATTCAGGTCTTAAATCCTTGTCAACTAGTATATATAGAGATTATAACAATCTGACAGCCACAATTTTTTGCGAATACATCATTCTTGCATCAGTTTATAAACACATGTTGTGATTTAATGTATCTCCTGGAAATTCATATTTTAAAATTTGGAGAACTGTTGTAACAGGGTGGAAACATATCTGGTTTATGGTGTCAAAAGATGGGTCCTTTGGGAGTTGGTTGGGATTTAATGTGGTCATCAGAGTTGAGCCATGATTGACTCCTGGTAGTGTTACAAAGAGAGCAGACAGACAGGTACTCACATTCCTGCCTGTATTGCCATGTGATGTCCTTGAGACTCTGCAGAGAGTCCCTACTAACCAGAAGACACCAGGTGTAGCTCCTTGACCTTGGATCTCTAAAAACCATGAACTAAATAAATCTCTCTTTTTCATAAATCACTACAACTCAGGTATTCAGTTATTAAGCTGCAGAAAATAGACTAAAACACATGTGTTCTCATTTATTCCTGAATAGCTTGGTAAAGCACATACCATTATTACCATTTTATGTATGGGGACATTGGGGGCTCTATAGATAAATTTTGCTTTTTTCAGGATTAATCTGGATGTTCAGTATCAGAGATGAGTTTAAGCCCACCTCTTCTGAGTCCAATTTGAGTACTCTTTCTGCTATAATTGCAAAAATAAGCATCAGGGCCCAGGGGAAAAAGTCTAGGATGATTCTGGGAGATATTATGTGGTAAGTAGGAAATATGAGAATATTTCCATGTACATGTAAATTCCACGTACTTTGTTAGTTCCCCTGCTTTTTCTGTCTACTCTCTACAATCATAATATTCTGAAGCTACCCAACCTTTTTAAATAAATGCACATTCTACTTTTTGATCCTTCTCTCAAAATTGTCAAGATAAGAGTGAATTAATACGAGTATATTGCCTTAGAAAGAAATGTGGTTATTACAATATGTTATCACTTGGGATTATTAATTTTGATCTTCCTTTCTCAGTAGACTCCAAATACCCTAAAGGTAGAGTCCACTTTGTAATCCTCTCTTGGTTTTGGAAATCACACTTTCCTGTCTCCTTTTGTAGTTCCTTTATTTTCTCTCTATTCATATCCTAACTTTATACTTTTTAACACATACCTAATCTAGCATAAGGTATACTAGATTAAATCATGTATTCTAAATCTATCCTCAGGTTTTGTGTTAAATTCTGACATTGAGTGCAAATCACCATCATCTATCTGGATCACTGCCATAGCTCCAGACTGGTCTCTTAATCTTACTTTTTTTCCAGAATCCAGAGTCATGTGACTCCCTTGGGGGCCACTCCAATCATCATGAAGCTACTTGATGTGCTGAGACCAGAATCTATATCTCACACCAAGGCCCATTAGTCTATAAGATCTGTCTTCTGAATGCCCATCAGATCTCATCAGACACCTTATAAAGTTGGCTTTGAAGATATTGATTAAATGGAATAAATCATTTCCTATGTTTTAATTATCTATTTTAGAGTGCTTCACAGAAAGTATAAGATGTTAAATTAAACTTCTTAGAAATAGGGAATGTCTGTTATACTCTGGAAGTTCATCCAATGTACACATGACATTTTATTACTGATACGTAAGAACAAAACGGGTTGGCAGATACTCACTGAGAGGCAGGCACTCAGTGTGCAGATGCACACAAGCAATGGCAGAGTTTTCATCTTCGTTGGCTCTGGGAAAAGCAGAAAAGTGACTTATAGTTGGTTATCATGTTTCACATGCATGTGGCTAAATGACTTATTATTGTTAGAAAGTATGGTTTGGGGGTTGGATATCACACAGCCAACTATGTGGTTGGAGTTCCAGATCTGGCAGTTTGAAAAACACACTGGGTACATGTGCATGTATGCCCAAAATCTTGAAAAGAGGGAGAGATGAAAGGGGAGGGATTACGGTGTGGCCATGCCTCCACTGTGGGTGCTTTCCTTATCTCTCTCTTTCTCTGTCTCTCTCTGGTAAGTGCACATAGTCTCTGGAAAAAATTTTAAAAAAGAAAGTATTGTTTAAAAGAGATAAATGGTTTCTAAAAATTATGTACAATCTATTCCTTCAGTCACGTTCATTTGGGGAATATGTTTCAAGATTCCCAGTGGGGTGCAGATAGTAATGAACCTTGTATATACTCTGTTTTTACCTATAAATACATACCTATGGTAAAGCTTAATTTACAAATTAGGCATGATAAAAGATTAACAATAACTACTAATTAATAGAACAATTATAGGATTATACTGTAATAAAAGTTATGTGAATATAGTCTTTCTCCCTCTCCTCTTTCTCTCTGTCTCAAAATACCTTATTCTATTATTATCACTAAGTTTCAAACTGCCGTTGACCACGGGTAAGTAAAACCATGAAAAGCAAAACAATGGATAAGGAGGACCAGCAGATGGTATAATGGTTATGTCACTGAACTCCCACATAGTTGAGCGTGGTTCCAGTCCTGGGCCCAGTGGCCTAAAACTCACACTGGGTGCATGTGTGTGCATGCCAAAATCCTGAGAGAAGAATGGAGGAGAAGGGATTGGAGCATGGCCATCTGCTGGGTGGGTGATTTCTCTCTTTCTGCCTCTCTGTCTCTCTCTGTCTCTCCAGCAAGCACACGCACCCTATAGGAAAAATCTCTCTCTCTCTCTCAAAAAACAAACAAATAAACAAACAAAAAAACCCATTATGGATAAGGCTACTTTCTGTATATATATATTTGGTTTATAGTGGTGAAACAAAATTGTTTCAAATTTAAGTGCATTTTTTTTTTTTGAGAGTTTTTTGCTATAGGGCGCGGGCGCTCGCCAGACAGACAGAGAGAGACAGAGAGACAGAAAGCAAGAAATCACTCCCCAGATGGGATGGTAACGCTGTAGTCCCTTCTCCTCCATTCTCCTCTCGGGATCTTGGGCACGCACGCACATGCGCCCAGCGTGAGTTTTAAGCCACCGGGTCCGGGACGCGAACCGTGGTCGACTACATGGGAGTCCAGTGACATAGCCATTACACTAACTGCTGGTCCTTACAGTACACTTTTTAGAGAGGAAGCAATGAAAGAAAGTCAAGAATTATTCTTGGTCTGCAATATGATTTCTGTTGATACTAAATATTGCCCAGATAAAGCAGGCTTTTAGGAAGTTTAGCAATAAGAGAAAGAAACAATTTTCTCCTCATTTATTCTAATTCAAGAAGTATCACTGTTTTGTGAACCACATATAAACTACCTGATACTTAATAAGTGCACACGGTTTTGTAAATCTTGCTTGATGTGGACCAGCAGGTGGCTTGGTGATTAGGGCACTGGACTCCCACATCGCAGTCTTGAACACAGCACCTTTAAAATTTCAAATCCTGGACCCAGCACCTTTGAAACTTCTCTGGGGGACCAGCAGATAGCATAGTGGTTATGTCACTGGGCTCCCACATAGTTGATTGTGGTGGAGTCCTGGACCTGGTGTCTTAAAACACATGCTGGTTTGTGTGCGTGAGTGCCCAGAATCTAAAGAGGAGAATGGAAGAGAGGGATTGCAGCATGACCATTCCCCCTGGGGGCGGGGTGGGGGGGTGATTTCTCATTTTCTCTCTCTCTGTCTCTCTAGTGAGTTCACGTACCCTATAGCAAAAATTTCTCTCTGAAAAGAAAAGAAAATCACACTGAGAGCATGCCCAAAATACTGAGAGGAGAATGGAAGAGAAGAAATTGCACTGTAACACCACCCCTTCCCCTGCCCTCCTGCCCAGGGTGATTTCTCACTTTCATCTCTCTGTTTTTCTCAGTCTCTTTCTGGTGAGTGCAGGCACTCTATGGCAAAAAGAACCTCAAAACAACAAAACTTCCTTGATGTTTTATTATGTAAAGATGTTTCTTATCTCTGTGTTATGAGACAAAGAATATTTTCAATGGACTCTTCTCTCAACTTCCTTCTACTGAAGATTTTGGCATTTAGTACTCTTTTTAAAAAAATCCCTAATGGTAGGGCCAGCAGATAGTTTAGTGGTTAAGGTGCTGGACTCTCACATGGTCAGCCTCAGTTCGAGTATTGGATCTGGAGGCTTGAAAAGCACTCTGGGTGCAAGTACGTGTGTGTGTGTGTGTGTGTGTGTGCATGTGCCCAAAATCTTGAGAGGAGAATGGAGGAGAAGGGACTGTAGCATTGCTATCCCCCTGGGAGATGATTTCTCACTTTTCTTCTCTCTGAATATCTCTCCTATCCAGTGGCACATGTGCCCTCTAACTAACCAATCAACCAAACAACCAAAAAAAAAAAAAACTGAAAAAATAATGGAAAAGAATTGTTTTATGCATTTTAAAGTTGTTACATCTAGTATATAGTACAGACTAATTTTTAAAAAAAATAACTATTTCTGAAAGATAATTGTACTTTTGAGTAAGATTATAAGAGGAGAGAGGCAAGGATGTACCTTTATATTTTTACTTTTATTTTTCTAAATTTTATTTTATTTATGTATTTGAGGAGGAAGAGAGAGTGAGAGACAGCAAGAGAGAGTGAGAGATAGGTACTCTTGATAAATGCCACAAACCTCTCTTCTTCCCCCCAGTTGTCCAGCTAGCCAGGATCATGGGTGTACCTAATATGCTTGAGTTGACCCAAGATCTGAACCCTGTGCTTTACAACATGGCCCAGTAATATGCAGTGGTGCTGTACCTATGCTACCACAAATAAGCCTATTTTTCTTTTTAAATAATTATTTTATTTATTTATTTATTTATTTATTTATTTATTTAT
>NW_006159548.1:582658-594419 GCF_000334495.1 Tupaia belangeri chinensis | reverse complement strand
AGAGAGAGAGAGAGAGAGAGAGAGAGAGAGAGAAAGAGAGAGAAAGAGAGAAAGCAAGCCACCAGTTCCAGAATTCAAACTGTGATCGGCCATGTGGGAGTCCAGTGCGCTCAACCACCACACCACCTGGAAGCCGCCTATTTTTCTTATTTTCATTATGTATACTTTACATACATGTCAGCTCTCAGTTTGAGAAAATGAAATAAAGGTTAATTTATTTTATTAACAGAATACATATTAGGAGAGGCAAATGAATGCGCCATGTCAGTGTGGTGTGCTATCAGGTCAGACACTTCACAATAAGTCTCTGTGGCTTAGCCAAATGGCGTTACGGTTGGTCAGACTTAGTTTAAATTCCAGTTTTGCTGCTTACCATGTGACTTTGAGTGAGTTACAATCTTACATTATGACTGTCTTGAGTTTTAACTAGAATAAAATGTATTATAAATTGTACTGAGGACAATGCCTGATCTACAATAAAAGTTCAGTGGTAGTTACTATTATAGTACTAGCATAGTAAAAAGAAAGCAATTTAAACCAATTGGAGAAAATAATAACTACTAATTATTTTATCAGGTTTCTAATATACAATCAGTTTTTTTTATTATCAAGATCAAAAAGTATTTCCACCAATATATTTTCTTCTAATAACATAGAGTTTGATTCTGTTATCAGATAGGTGAGCATTTTCACAAGAGAGGAGAATATCTGTATTAGAACTACTATGACTGTTATGTAATATATGTAAGTAATTTGAAAGTTAGTTGTATCAGAATGTATTTAAAATAATCACATACCTGGTGTGGTAGGAATATTTCTTTTTAGAATGTTCAATCCAGTTGCTTGTCTTTAGCTGATCTTCTAGGGGGATAGCTGGGAACAAAGGAAGAGAAAGTGCAAGAGAATATTCAGGCTTTATATTCTCCAGTTGAGCTTTTGGAAAGGAGGATATTTATTGTATTTAAGATAAGGTCACTTCTGTCAAGGAATTTACTTTCAAAGACAAAGAAAGGATACTTCTAGTTTGGTGAGGTTGACAGTAATCTTTTGTGCAGTTATTTTTTTCCCGATGAACACAGTGACGATCAGAGGTTCTCAATTAATAATTTACATGATTAATAAGAAGTATGATAGTGATTGATGACACTTATGGAGAAGGGAACAATCGTGGATCTGGTTCTCCAAGCAGGAACAGATCTTCCAGCCCTTCCTGTTGGCCTCTCAAAGTAAGCAGAGTGCTTGCCCTCTGGCAGTTTATGTGATGGAACACCATTTTTTTTTGTGTCTGTCAATAAGTACAATTTAGTAAAGGGCAGAGGATTAAAAAAAATAACATAATGCTAAGTGCTGGTGAAGGACAATTGCTATAGATCTGAGAAATGAACACTGAAATTTTCAATATGAAAAAATTTTTTAATTTTGATTTTTTATTTTGAAAAAATTTCAAACATAGGAAAGTGAGGAGAGTAGTATAATATATAATTATAAACTATTCCCTAGATTTCCAAATTGATAATATTTTCCTATATATGCTTAATTTATTATTTTGCTACATTGTAAAGGTAAATTATAGATCATGGCAGTTAATCTCTAAATCTTTCAGCAGTTATCTCTAAAAAAGCCTTTCTTTGATAACATACCACCAACTTCTAATAACATTAATAATTCACACATATAATCTAAAACTCAGTCCATCTTCAAAGTTTCCAAAAATATTTTTAGTCATTATGTTCTATCCAGGACCCAACTAAGTACATGTTAAATTTACTTGTCATGTCTCTTTAAAAAAAAAGAAAAACTTTAGAAAACTTCTTCCCTTTTTCCCAATGGTATTGATATTTTAAATGACTAGTTGTCTTATAAATATTATTTTTAAAAAGAAACTTAACAATTTTTATTCAGGCTCTCAAAATTAGATATTTCAGGGCCAGCAGGTGGTGTGGTGGTTGAGGCACTGGACTCCCATATGGCCAACTGAGGTTCGAGTCCTGACCTGGTGGCTTGCTTTCTCACTTCTGTCTCTCTTTCTTTTTGTCTCCCTCCGGTGAGCACATGTGCTGTATAGCAAATTAAAAAATAACAACAATAATAAAATTATATAGTTCTTTAAAATTTTTAGATATTTTTACCATATAAAAGTGTTAACCTTGATATAGTTTTTTTTTTTTTTTTTTTTTTGAGTGTTTTTTGCTACAGGGTGCGTGCGCTCGCCAGACAGACTGAGAGAAACAGAGAGACAGAAAGCGAGAAATCACCCCCCCCAGGGGGGGTGGCCATGCCAGTCACTTCTCCTCTATTCTCCTCTCGGGATCTTGGGCACACATGCACACACGCCCGGTGTGAGTTTAAGCCACTGGATCTGGGACTCGAACAGCGATTGGCTACGTGGGAGTCCAGCAACATAGAGCCATTACATTAACTGCTGGTTCCATTACTTGTTTTTATAGTTTAAAATGTATCTTCTGTTATTAAAATTGTAAGCTGGCTTCCACTAGAGTTTTGAGTTTTTTTAGAGGATGGCAGAGTCTATTGAACTTTTACTTTCAGGTTTTAGAAAATATTATGGAGTTAAGAGAAAGAATTTGGTGATTTTACTAATAGAAAATTGGCCTAGAAAAGTGATAGGGAGCAGTATCTGAGTTTTGACTAGTCTTGGTAGGGATTATATAATCTATTAAAAAAAGAAGAGGAATGATACATATCTTCTTTAGTTTTGATTTCTTATTAATGATCTGTTTTACCTACCTTCTCAAACCTAAAATTTTAAATGTGCCTAAGACTTTTTTATTTTCAAAGTAGTTTTATATACTTCATAATTATCAATGATCTAAACAGTTATTAGAAGCAAGTACAGTGTTCCAGCAGTTCATGGGGCACTCACTTTATCTGACATCACAGAGCCATTGAATTGGCAACAGATAATGGTAAAACTGAAATCTTAATAATGCTTTCTCTAAGTATATTTCTTAGAGGAAGGTTAGATAAATAGTTTGTTCTTTCCTGTAAAATGACACATTTGGTATTTTCCATTTCTCCCACTTCAGTTAGTTTGTCAATCTTTCTTTACACAACTACATTTTTTTTTTTTTTAATCATTGGCTGTGTACCTCTGGCTTTGAGTTTCAAAAATTGACCCTTTTTAGCGTGAACTTCAGAATATTCATAGTGACAAAGCTAAATGAGATGCAAGAGCTGAGAGATAATGAACTCCAGAAGATGCAGGAGAAAAGAAATGAGTTCTAGGAGGTGTTGAAGTTTTTTCATTATCTGAAAGAGAAAATGCATACCATAAAAAAGAATCAAATAGAGCAATTAGAGAAAGGCTGCTATTCAGGAAATCAAAACCTCCCTCGAAAGTGTTAAAAACAGATTAGTTGATGTAGAAAATTGAACCTCAGATGTTGAAGGCAAAACCTCTGACCTAGAAAAAATGACCAAAAAAAAACCTGAGAAAATAACCGCCCGAATTGAGAATACTATACGAGAAATACTAGACAGCACTAAGCACTCAAACATCTGGATAATCAGCATCCCAAAAGGTGAGGAAACTAGTAAGGGCATTGATAATCTATTCCATGAAATCTTGGAAGAAAACTTTCCAAACCTAGAGAGGCACTCAAAGATTCAGTCCCAAGAAATACAGAGGACCCCAAATAGAATCAACCCAAGAAGATATTCTCCAAGGCATATCATAGCCAGACTGGTCAAATCTACAGACAAAGGCAAGATACTGAAATTGGTCAGAGAGAAACGTCAGGTTACTTATAAAGGTTATCCCATTAGGCTAACCTCAGATCTCTCATCAGAAACAAGGCGAGCAAGGAAAGAATGGGAATATATATTCAAAGTGTTAAGTGAAAAACAGTTTCAACTAAGAATACTATATCCGGCAAGATTATCTTTCATATGGAAAGAAAGAATAAAAACATTATCAGATAAATAAGACCTGAGAGAATTTACCAGTAGCAGACCCACTCTTCAAGAAGTTCTGAAATGAGTGCTCTACCAGGAAAACTAAAGACACATACAGAAATAAGAGAACAAAAGGCAATCAAGAAAATGACCAGTTTAATGCTAGAGACAAGAAATATCAATAACAACATTGAATGTTAACTTTCCAGAATTTAAACGGAAACACTGCACCACAGCAACACTGCATATTCAACAGAAGAGAGTTTGAACATAGACTGAACTGGCAAAATAGAATTCTATGATTTTTGAGTAAAACATTATTGATTTTTTTTTACTATGCTTCATTTCCCAATTTAAACATTTTACTTTCTTTTGAGTTGTTGATAGGTTCAAAAATTTGTTAAAATATTTTTCTTGTTTGTTTCTTTAAATGGAAATACAGATTTTTCTTCCTTCCTGACCCCTCTTGAATTGAAATTATTTGGGAATATTTTTATTTTGTGGCAGAAGGGTTATTTGTATAAGTTCAATAATGCCTGTTGCATTGAGTCAGAAATTGGAAATAATCATTATTGGACAGGGCTTTACATTGGAATGTCATATCTGAAGATCAATCAGAAAACTATGAAACTAAGGTGGATCTCAAGTAAGCCAACAGAAGCTCTTAGAAAAATGGCCTGGTCCCATAAATAGTCCTGCCTGGCAAAGAGGATTAGAGAAGATAGATGAAAAATTTATACCATAAAATAACCTGGAATTTTACACTCCAGCATTGTAACCAGTAGAGATTGCAAAAGAGCAACCACACCAGAGGATTATCTTGAGAAAGACTTTGAAGGAAGAAAAAGAGACTGATCTTTGCTAGCAGATGGTATATCACAGAATACTTGGTAGGCAGGATTGTATTGAGAAAATTTATTTGTGACTTGTGTACTGGGCATTTGCTTTTCAACAATTTGAGTAGTTGACATGTAAATATTTTCTCAAAAATGTTTAAAACCATATTGTTTCTGTTGTTATAGAGTCACAAATAAAATTATACAAAACGATAAGAAATATTTTGAACATTATCTTTAAAATTAATTATTTTAAAATTTTGAAAGTTGTTTATTAACTGTCAAGAACTATGGAGTATTAGGGGACCAGCAGTTAGCGTAATGGCTATGTCGCTGGATTCCCACATAGTCGACCGTGGTTCGCGTCCCGGACCCCGTGGCTTAAAACTCACACCGGGTGCGTGTGCGTGCGTGCCCAAGATCCTGAGAGGAGAATGGAGGAGAAGGGATTGCAGTGTGACCATCCCCCCTGGGGGGTGATTTCTCGCTTTCTGTCTCTCTGTCTCTGTCTGTCTGGCGTGCACATGTGCCTTATAGCGAAAAAAAACCTTCTCCCTCCACAAAAAAAAGAACTATGGAGTATGAGCTAAAATTTTTTGATATGTAAAGTGAATGTTTGTGGAAAAATAAAAAATAAATAAATGAAAGAATAAAAAAAGAAAAAAATGATGAATATGGTAATATTTTTATATTAATTATTATATACTGCATACATTCTTCAGAAACCATATTCTGCCTTGATGAGATGTACAATTAAATATAAATAAGAACTTGAAAAATTAAAGAACAAGTCCAACCCTAGTTTAACTGTTAAATCAAATACCTCTCTTCTCTGCTCAAAAATATTATGTTAAGTTACTGTCACATAAATAGGCAAAAAATTATGCTGCCAAAATGTAGAGGAATATCCTACAGATATGCTTTAGGTGCTCATTAATAAAATACAATGTTATTTTTCTAGATTTTGTGTTCACTATGACATTTATCAATATTTTAATTTTTGTGATTTCTTTTCTCATTCTAAATAAATATATAAAATAAAAATAAGAGCCCTGGCAATAACCAGTGTTTCTGATGTAAGGCAACAGGTATTGTTGAGCTTATGCAACATGTACTGCCACATCATAAGAATACTCATAAATACTTTCCAATTTTGGAGAGGTCAAAAGGAAGAAAAGTTTATGTTTCAATTCTATTTAAAAAAATTTTTTTAACAGATTGTTGGAGCTATCAACATCTCAAAAGGAAACAAAAATCTTAAATCTGGAAATCAAACTATAAAAAAAAATCAGTAATGTTTTAATAAAAAATTATGATATTCTATTTCACCAGTTCGGCCTCATGTAATTAATTTCTCTTTTGTTGAGTTTGCAGTGTTACTGTGGTCTGGTCTTTCCATTTAAATCCTGGAAGTTCAGAAGTATGATCTCAAAGTTATCAGAAACCTATATTCAATAGTGCTTATCAGAGTCTTTTTCATTAATTTGTTTAAAAGAGGCTATTTTAAATTGTAGACTATTCCAAAATGATTTAGAAAAAACATCAGAATAAAGCAATTAGCTATGAAAGTGGCTATGGTTTGAGATCTGATTTTACCATAACCCCAAATAGACAAATTTGATCATTCTGTGATAAACTGTATTAGAACTATTTTAACATTGTAAGCATGACTAATAAATACTAATACATAACAGATATTTAAAAATCTTATACAGTTTTGGAACACCCTTTGACATAAATTTCTATGCACAGGAAACTAAACACCATTTCATATTTGACACCTATTCCCATGTAATTTCAACATATCAGAAAGTCTAATCTTCTTTCCTTTTTTTGAAAATTGTGGCAATATGTAACATGTTTTCTTTATAGCAGAAATACATGAGAAGTAAATATATTTAAAAAAGAAAAGTGACAGATTTAACCAGAAGCTCAAATTTTTCGAAAAGTGTTTCCAAAGTTTTTCTTTTCTACAACATGCAAAGAGTTTTACATTGTCACAAATACTTTTTTTTTTCATTTAGGTCACAATAAGTTTTGTAGTGTATAAAAACAATATTATTGGAAATAGAATCTTAAACATTAAGAAATCAAATTTAGACTTTCCAAGGAAAGTGAATAAATGATTAATAGAATCTCCAAGGAAAGTGAATACGTGACTAATTACTTGCACCAAAAATGCTGAAAAAAATGTCTGTCTAACATGGAGTGTTCATTCATTTATGTTCGATTCTCTCTCTCTCTCTTTTTTTCCTCTTATGTCTGTCAGTCTCTTTAGTTTTCCTGGTATAGCACTTCCTTCAGTAGTTCTTGAAGAGCTGGTCTGGTGTTGGTAAATTCTTTCAGGATTTGTTTATCTGAGAATATTTTTATCTTTTTCCCTATTTGAAGCATAAGCTTGCTGAGTATAGTAATCTGGGTTAAAATTGTTTTCTTTTAACACTTTGAATATATCTTCCCATTCTTTCCTTGCTTGCATTTTTTCCACTGATAGGTTCAATGTTAGCTTGATGGGATAACCTTTGTAGGTAACTTGGCATTTCTCTCTTAGCATTTTTAAAATACTTTCTTTATCTGTGATTTGGCCAATTTATCTATGATATGCCGTGGAGAGGATCTTCTTGGGTTGAATTTACTTGGGATCTTTTGTATTTCTTTTTTTTTTTTTTTTCTTTTGGAGAGCTTTTCACTAAAGGGCGTGTGCGCTTGCCAGACAGAGAGAGACATAGAGACAGAAAGCGAGAAATCACCCCCCAGGGGGTTGGCCACGCCGCAATCCCTTCTCCTCCATTCTCCTCTCGGGATCTTGGGCATGCACGCACATGCGCCCGGCGTGAGTTTTAAGCCACCGGGTCCAGGATGCGAACCGTGGTCGATTACGTGGGAGTTCAGCGACATAGCCATTATGCTAACTGCTGGTTCCCCCTAGATCTTTTGTATTTCTTGAGCCTGGTTGTTTGAATGCTTCCCTAGGTTTGGAAAATTTTCTTCCAGGATTTCATATATCAATGCCTTTATTAGATCCTTCACCTTTTGGGATACCAATTATTCAGATGTTTGAGTGTTTAACGGTATCTAGTATTTTCTGTATATAATTCTCATCTTTTTGGATTATTTTTTCTTTCTTTCTTTTTTTTTTTGGTGATTTTTTCCTAGGTCAGAGGTTTTTGTCTTCTACATCCAAGATTCAGTCTTCTGCATGATCTATCTAATCTACTTTTAATTCTTTCAAGGGAGATTTTGATCTTCTGCATTACAAACTTCAACTATAGAAGTTCTGTTTGATTCTTCTTTATATTGTCTATCTCCTCCTTCAAGTAATGAAAGGACTTCCTCATCTCCTGGAGTTCGATGTCTCTTTTCCCTCTCAAAAAGTTGAATTGCCATAAATATTCTGAGTTCCTTATGTGACATTTCACTAATTTCCTGTGATATTTCCATATTTGGAGAGAAATTACTGTGTTTCCTTGTTTGTGACATATCACTTGGTTTTCTGATACAAGAGTCTCTTCTCTGATATTTGGTCATTCGGTGATGTATTCGCTTTTAGCTAATTTATTGGAGAAGGTTTTTGCAACTGTGAGCTTATATTTCTGTGTCAATTTCCCTCTCCTACTGTGTTTTGCAATATGGTACCCACAGGAGGAATTCTGAAGTTCTGAAGTCAGATTTATGGAGATGAGTATCTCCCTTTTTCACTGGTTCAGTGGGGGTGAGTATTTTTCTGAGCTTAGTAAAATTCAGAGATTTGGCTACTATGGACATAGACCTGTCTATACTCTCACTGGATGGGAGGCTGAGCAGTAAAATGAAAAAGTAAGGTAGAGGAAGAGAATACAAACAGAAAAAAGAAAAGAAAACAAAGGGGAACCAAGACAAAAAAGAAATAAAAAAAAAACAAAAGCCAAAAAAACCCCCGGCATGTTGTGCAAATTAGAGCATCTCAGATGTAGATGTCTCCCTGCCTACATAGGGGGAGCAGAGTAAAGAATTAGCAAAAGAAAGGATTAAAAAAAAGTGAGAGAAAAAGGGGGACAAATCTAAGAATATAGGAAAAAAGTATATTTTTCTTTTACTTTTCTAACTATGGGCTGGGGGGGCTGAGGTTGGAAGAGTGGTGCATCCTGGCTGCTCAGCGCTCACACTGGTCCCTGAAATGAGTAGAGTACCTCAGATGTAGATGTCTCCCTGCAAAGCCCCTGTCCTATATAGCTATGGGCTGGTGTGAGTGTGTGTGTAGGGGTTGAGGTTGGAAGGCAGGGGCTGTAACTCTGGGCTGCTCAGTCCTCGTTCACACTGGTTCCTGAAATCTGAATTTAATTTTGTAAATAGAAATAGAGGTATTCAAGTGTTCTATTTTTTTTCCCATTTGAGCTTTGATAGTTTGTGTCTCTCAAGGAAATTTTTTCATTTTCATCTGAATTGTCAAATGTATTGACATAAAGATGATAACAATATTCCTTATTATCCATTTACCTTATGGAATATTTTTATTATTTTCCCCTCTCATTTCTGATATTTATAATTTGTATTGTCTCTCTTTTTTTCCTGATCGGACTGACTAGAAAGTCAATGGTTTATTTTATATTTTCAAAAAAGCAGTTTTTGATTTAATTTATTTTCTCTGTTATTTCCTTTTTCTTTTTTGGTATAGAGTATGTGCTCCTGCTGGAGAGAGGCACAGAGAGAGAGAAAGATGGGAGGAGGAGTAAAATAAGGAAGTACCCCCTCAGAGTGGATGGCCATGCTTTAGTCCCTTTTCCTCCATTTTTCCCTTAGGATTTTGGGCAGAGTTCGATGTCTCTTTTCCCTCTCAAAAAGTTGAATTGCCATAAATATTCTGAGTTCCTTATGTGACATTTCACTAATTTCCTGTGATATTTCCATATTTGGAGAGAAATTACTGTGTTTCCTTGTTTGTGACATATCACTTGGTTTTCTGATACAAGAGTCTCTTCTCTGATATTTGGTCATTCGGTGATGTATTCGCTTTTAGCTAATTTATTGGAGAAGGTTTTTGCAACTGTGAGCTTATATTTCTGTGTCAATTTCCCTCTCCTACTGTGTTTTGCAATATGGTACCCACAGGAGGAATTCTGAAGTTCTGAAGTCAGATTTATGGAGATGAGTATCTCCCTTTTTCACTGGTTCAGTGGGGGTGAGTATTTTTCTGAGCTTAGTAAAATTCAGAGATTTGGCTACTATGGACATAGACCTGTCTATACTCTCACTGGATGGGAGGCTGAGCAGTAAAATGAAAAAGTAAGGTAGAGGAAGAGAATACAAACAGAAAAAAGAAAAGAAAACAAAGGGGAACCAAGACAAAAAAGAAATAAAAAAAAAACAAAAGCCAAAAAAACCCCCGGCATGTTGTGCAAATTAGAGCATCTCAGATGTAGATGTCTCCCTGCCTACATAGGGGGAGCAGAGTAAAGAATTAGCAAAAGAAAGGATTAAAAAAAAGTGAGAGAAAAAGGGGGACAAATCTAAGAATATAGGAAAAAAGTATATTTTTCTTTTACTTTTCTAACTATGGGCTGGGGGGGCTGAGGTTGGAAGAGTGGTGCATCCTGGCTGCTCAGCGCTCACACTGGTCCCTGAAATGAGTAGAGTACCTCAGATGTAGATGTCTCCCTGCAAAGCCCCTGTCCTATATAGCTATGGGCTGGTGTGAGTGTGTGTGTAGGGGTTGAGGTTGGAAGGCAGGGGCTGTAACTCTGGGCTGCTCAGTCCTCGTTCACACTGGTTCCTGAAATCTGAATTTAATTTTGTAAATAGAAATAGAGGTATTCAAGTGTTCTATTTTTTTTCCCATTTGAGCTTTGATAGTTTGTGTCTCTCAAGGAAATTTTTTCATTTTCATCTGAATTGTCAAATGTATTGACATAAAGATGATAACAATATTCCTTATTATCCATTTACCTTATGGAATATTTTTATTATTTTCCCCTCTCATTTCTGATATTTATAATTTGTATTGTCTCTCTTTTTTTCCTGATCGGACTGACTAGAAAGTCAATGGTTTATTTTATATTTTCAAAAAAGCAGTTTTTGATTTAATTTATTTTCTCTGTTATTTCCTTTTTCTTTTTTGGTATAGAGTATGTGCTCCTGCTGGAGAGAGGCACAGAGAGAGAGAAAGATGGGAGGAGGAGTAAAATAAGGAAGTACCCCCTCAGAGTGGATGGCCATGCTTTAGTCCCTTTTCCTCCATTTTTCCCTTAGGATTTTGGGCATGTATCACATGTGCTGGGCATGTCCTGCAGGGTGCCTGGGCTGAGACTCGAATTGCACTGTTGGCCACGTGGGATGCAGCCACCTTAACCACCACACAACTGGCTGGCCTGTTATTTGCTTTTTATTTCATTGTCTTCTGCTCCAAGATTTATTGTATTTTTTTCTTCTGACAATTTTAAATATTTCCTTCTTATTACAGTTT
Organism: Tupaia belangeri chinensis; assembly: GCF_000334495.1. Classification (NCBI taxonomy): domain Eukaryota; kingdom Metazoa; phylum Chordata; class Mammalia; order Scandentia; family Tupaiidae; genus Tupaia; species Tupaia belangeri. The sequence goes on along the minus strand of NW_006159548.1, from coordinate 583,232 downwards.
CTAAAGATGAAGTTGATGTCACCTATTTATTTTATTTAAATTTATTTATTTACATTCATTCACTGTACATCATTTTAGCATACAAAATGAGATTTTCCATCCAGAGTACACTGTATATTGGCTCAATCAAGCACATCTACAAACATGTTATCATCAACAATGAATTTTCCATTTCTTGTTTCCTGTATGTTTTGCTTTTTTTTTTTTTTCCTATCCTTGATTCCCTATCTCTCACCCTCTGCCATCTCCCACTCTCCTCCCACACTGTTTCTGGTATCTATGTTTGCTTTCTATACTTTTCCCCCCCACATTTTGTTGAGTCACTAAAGATCTTAATTAATCTAAATATTTTCATAGCAAGCACAGCTAGTATATACATTTCCATGAACACAAGTCCAACTGTAGGCATAAGCCTCAGAGAGTAGAATGAACATCCTATAAAGTAGCACCTAGCTGGGGCTATATATCTTACTGTAGTCATTGAAATAGGTATTTTTAATGCATTTTTTTTTAATTTCAAGAAAAACAGTTTTATTTATTTATTTTTATGAACCTTTTCTTTTTTTTTTTTTTT
>NW_006159548.1:575662-581706 GCF_000334495.1 Tupaia belangeri chinensis | reverse complement strand
GTTTGATGGTATCTAGTACTTCTCGTATATTATTCTCATTTTTTTTGGCAATTTTCTCAGTCTTCATGGTGGATTTTTCTAGGCATGCAATTTTCTCTTCTATGTCTGAGGTTCTATTTTCTGTATGATCTAGTCTGCTTCTAATACTTTCAAGGGAGATTTTGACTTCCTGTATTATAGCCTTCATCTCTAACAGTTCCATTTTATTCTTTTTTAAAGTGTGTAATTCCTCTTTTAGATCTTGCAAGAATTTCCTCACTTCCCAGAACTCATCAGTTCCTTTCTCCATTATCTTCTGCAGTTCATTATCTCTCTTCTCTTCCATCTCTGTTAGCTTCGCCATTATGAATGTTCTAAATTCTTTATCAGACATTTCCATGATTTCCATTGAACTGCCTGTGGATGAGAAGGAGTTATTCTTTTCCCTTGAAGGAAAGGTATTTTCTTGCTTTCCCATATTTCCTGTGGTCCTGCGGTGATTTCTAGTCATCTGATGGACGGGGTATTTCTTCCTAATTCTTGAAGTTCAATCACTCCAGCTTGTTTGCTGGGGGCTGAATTATCAGTAGGAAATCTTCATTTCTCTTTTACCTTGAAATCACTACTTCGCAGGAGCCACGAGAAATCAATGTCACCAATTTCTGACCTATCTTCTTTTCTGATGTAAGCATTTAAAAACATAAACTTTTCCTATGTGCTGTTTTATCTATATCCCACACATTTGGTATATGCTACATTTCATTTTTATGTAGTTCAGGACTTTTTAATTTTTAACTTTTTTGCATTGTTTTGTTTAATTTTATTTTTATTTGACAAATGATCATTATATATATTTATGGGTATAATGTGATGTTTCAGCACATGCATACATTGTGAAATAATCAAATTTGGCTTATTAGAATATCCAGTCCCTCAAATATTTCTCATTTCTTTGTGGTAAGTTGAACTTATTGATCCATGGGTTATTTACAATGATACCATTTAAATGCTTAGAGGATTTTTCATCTATTTTCTTATTTAGTTTTGGTTTAATTTCATTGTGGTAAAGATAATTTCTATTATTTCAAATCTTAGAAATTTATTGATAGTTTTTTTTTAAATTTTATTTTATGTTTTTTATTTATTTTTTATTGCTGAGGACATGGTCTATTTTGGTGGTTGTTCTACATTTCTTTTAAAAAAGTGTGTGTTCCGATGTTGTTTGGTGAAATTTTCTATAAATGTCAATTAGATCAAATTGGTTGACAGTGTTGCTCTGGATGAAGTTTTATTAATTTAAGATGTAAATGTAGGCAAGGGTGTTTTTTCTTACAGTTGCTCTAAGTAATTTTCCCTCCCCTTGCTTTCTTCATTACCAAGATCTGTTTTCTTGCAATTAGCTGGTAGTGGTGGTGGATGAAGTGTGATTCTGGTTCACTTTATTTTGAGGATGTTGGTATCATACTTAGGTGCTTTCTCTTTTATATCTTCTACCCCAAATCTGGATGAGTTTGAAAATTGACTTTTTAGTTTTTTAAGCTTGGTGAGATTTCCTTTGGACCAAGCCATCTTTGGTGTTCTGCCTATCTCTCTGAGTTACTGCCTTCACCTTGACTTTGGCTTGATTATATCAGGTGAGTAATTTCATGCTTTTACTTCTGCGTTTTTGGTTGTTTTCAATAAAACGATTCATTTGATCAAATGGTCGTCTATTTTTTTTTAATAGTAATCCTGTTTAAGATAATTAATGATTAGAAATGATGTGAAAAGGAACACAATTTCTATTATATTACCTTAGAACCCTATAGGAGAAGAAAATCTTAAAAATTACCTAGTCAACTGATTTTTTTAGTCACTGAAAAATTAAATAAATAATTCAAAATCACAGAGTGATTTTTATTTATTTTTTACTTATCTCTCTTTTTAAAGAGAGATTTTTGCTACATGGCATGTGCATTCTGCAGAGGGACAGAGAGACAGAGAGACAGAAAATGAGAAATCACCCTCTGGGCAAATAGACACTCCACAGTCCTTTCTCCATTATCCTCTTGGGATTTTGGGCATGCACACGTGCCTGGCATGAGTTTTAAGCCTGCAGGTCTGGGACTTGCACTGCCGTTGACTATGTGGATGTTGTGGGTGTCCAGCGACATAACCATTATGTTATCTGCTGGTTCCCCAAATAATGAATTTAATTAGTGGTCACAATTGGACTAGACTCCTGATCCACTGTTTCACATTTGACTTTTTTATTTGCTCAGTCATGCTGTCACCTTTCTAAAATAGTTCTGATTAGAAAATAAGAAAACAAAAAACCCCAAATTAAATAAAAGGATTTGATAGGAAATGAGGCTTACAGATTCTCTAAAGATTTTATTTAACTTTAGTAATTTTTTAAAAAAGTAGTTTATTTATTTATTTAATGATTGAGAAAGGTAGGAATAGATATGGGATAGGTTGAGAGAGATGAAGACACAGTACTCCAATAAGATTCCAGTGCTGAAATCTACTTCCAACCTTAACCATCCTGGATCATGACATATGCATGCTCAGTGCACCTTGGAGTTCTCTGGATGTGAACCAGTAATCCTCCCATATGGGTCTGCCTCATACATCATTGTGTTTTACTGCTGCACCATTGCAGGCCCCATTATCTTTACTCTTTCTTTCTTTATTTCTCTCATGAATTCAAATATATATGTTATGATAAAAATCAAACAAACCATCACAGGCTAGTAGTTGATATTTTATATTTAAAGTATCTATTCAAGTTCAGTGACTCAAGTCAGCTACATTTGCTTGAGAACAGTGGCCAGCCTTATTTATTTCATGCTTACATGACTATGTATCCTTCAATAAGGATAACTTCTAGCCTGGAGACTAACTAGTGTTCAAAAACCACAGATACTAGGAAACAATAGTGTCTACACCCATAGGTACAACAGTCACTGAAATAATTCTACTGAAACATGTCTTGAAGCTAGACTCTTCAGTTTCCTGTTTTACAGGAGTCCCTTTCTTGTTTTAAAACCATGATGTTTAGCTTTCAATCATAAAGACTGGCAGCGTCACACTTTGTACTGCTTCTTTGTCTATGTTTGCAATGGCAAAAAGCTGGTTTGGCTGTCCGCCCTATACAGAATGGTTTGGAATTAATTGGTGTACCTGCCGTTCTTCATTGTCCTATAGTTTTGTGAGCAGATGGGAAAAGAATCTTCTTAGTACCTTTCTGAATTGTGTTGCAGTGACAAGGGGAGATTTCACTAGGCTGCCTTGGGAGGTTCATTCTGCTCAATGTTTTAGTGCATTAGAAAAATCTTGAAACTGGTGGATAGCTGAGCAACACACCACTCCTTCTGCCTGAAAAACTATCACATTCCCTCCCTATTCCCAGATTTCACTTAACTCCATTTACCCCACTCAGCATTCATCCTAAGAATCACACCATTGAGTGGAGTTTTGTGATAACTCTAGACTTGGTTAGGTACCTATTCACTTGCTTTCATAGGCTATTGAAGGGTGATTAAAGCTTTGTGTAATTCCGTGCTTCTTAGCTATCTTCTTGACCAGGTCATCAACAATGAAGAGGCAGGGACATATTTTTCTGATTCACTCGGATGTCTTTGACCCCATGAATACTTCCTACAGGTGGCAGTGAGAAGCCATTATTTAGTGAGTAAACTGAGCAAACTCCACCCTAACTTAGTCTAGGCTGAGCCTGGAGGACGTACACTTAGAAAAGAGATAGAGGAGCCAGTAGCTAGCCTGGTGGTTGAGGCACTGGCTTTCCACATGGCTGTGGTTCAAGTCCCAGACATGGTGACTTGAAAATCACAGGAAATAAATAGATGAAAAAATAAATGAATAGATGTTTAAAACAATTACTAAAAAGAAAAGAGCTAAAATTTTGTGTCTTTCTCTTCCAAGATTTATCATATTTCTCTTAGGAGATTTTTGTTCCCAGTGATATCATAGTTGTTTGTCACTTACATGAAAATCCAGAGGTTGTGATTAAAATACAAATATTGTAGGTTTTCCGGAGAATCTTTTATGGAAAATATACACAAAATTGTTGGAAACAAGGCACATTGAACTATTAAAAGTCATTAACAACTTGACTAGAATTAATTAATATTAATCCATAACTGCACTATGAAAAGTCCCCTAAAATAAGTTATCAGACAGCACATTTTAGCACAGTAGTGAAATGAACTCCCCCCCCCCCGGTTTTTTTTTTTTTTTTTTTGAAAAAATCTCCCCCCCCCCCGTTTTTTTTTTTAAAGGTTTTTGCTATAGAACGCAGACAGAGAAAGAGAAAATGAGAATTCACCCCTCAATGGCTATGCTGAAATCCCTTCTCCTCCATTCTCCTCTTGGGATCCTGGGCACACACACATGCCTAGGCTGAGTTTAAACCACTGGGTCAGGGACTTGGACCATGGTCAACTATATGGGATTCCAGCGACATAGCCATTATGCCAACTGGTGGTCCCAACTTCCTTAACAGTTTGAGGTGTCTAATAATAATGTAGTTTCCTGTTTAAATAGCACACACTAACTGTTGGAAAGTAATTAAATAAATATTGCAAGACCATGTCACACTAACTTAACAATAGGAATTCCTGGGACAATAGTTTGCATGACTTCTAAAAGGCCTATTCATGCTAATATCTTACAATTTCATGATTGAATTTTTAACATGATTTAGGAATCTGCCTTTTCCTTACTTGTTTTGTTGTGAATCTATTTTTATTTGTGTAGATTGTTAATACTTGCTTTCTTTTCTGCTTTGTAACCTGTGTCTCCTTATGTGACATCAGCTCTCTTAACTAGTGTCCTTAGTTATGCAGATATTTTTATTAAATTTAAAAAATATTTCAAGTGTAATAAATGCTCATTATGTAAAATAAAATAATAGATGTTTTAATAAAATAGTTAAGCATGTTCATTGTTAAAAATGTTTCCCATAATTTTTTGTTCACTTTTAACATAGACAATTTAAATAGTTGGATGTTTAACTACCTATATTTTCCTTTACATTCTTACGTATGTAGGCTTTAAAATCTTAACATAAATGAGATGACACCATTTATTATTTTGTAACTTATTTTTTTGAAACAATTTCAAATATGTAGAAAAGTTGTAAATAAAGCTAAATGACTTCATTTTCCTTGAACCATATGGAAGTAAGTTGCTAACCTGTATCAGTGCTGGATATATTTGTGTTTATTTTCTACTGGCAAGGGCATTCTCTTGTATAACCATCAAAATCAGGAAATTAACATTGAAACATTACTATCACATCATGCTCAGATCCTCACAAACTTGCCAAAATTGTCCTAAAATGTCCTTTGGGGCAAAAGGATCATAGGTTATATTTAGTTGGCATGTCTCTTTAATTTCCATCAGTTTGGATCAGTTCCTCAGCCCTTCATGACCTTGACATTTTCCAAGATTACAGGTGAGTTATTTTGTAGACGGTCTCTCAGATAGATGTATTTCATTCCTAATGATTAGATTCTAGCTGTGCATCTTTGGCAAGTCAGTGGCACATAGTTTGATTTGCTTTTTACTGATGATTTTTTTCTTTTATTTTCTTATATATTTATTTATTTATTTTGAGAGAGAGAGAGAAAGAGAGAGACAGAGAGAGAGAGAGAAAGAAAAGAGAGAAGCAGGAACAACTGACAGGATCTTCATGCCATGATCCACCTTTAACTTGAGCCAGTCCTGGATGACAGGCATGTGTGTGCCTCATGTGTTCAGAGTGGTTTCTGGGAGAGAACCCAGACTCTCCTTGTGTGGGTCAGCTTTCAGAGCACTGCATTACCACTGCACCACCATTTGGTCTCTGCTGGTGATTACTTTGATCATTTGACTAAGGTAGTGTCTGCCAAGGATCTCCACTATAATGTTATATTCTGCTCTTTCGTAATTAATAAGTATTTTATGGGATGGTACTTTGAAACTTGTAATTATCCATTTCTTATCAAACTCTCTCTATATATAAACATGGACTCATGGTTTCCTGTGATATGTAATAGATATAATCTATTACTATCATT
>NW_006159548.1:560662-573162 GCF_000334495.1 Tupaia belangeri chinensis | reverse complement strand
CCCCTGGGGGAATGGCCATGCTACAATCTCTTCTCCATTTTCCCCACACACGCACACACACACATGCTCTACCTAAGTTTCAAGCTGCTGGGTCCAGGACTAGAATGGGGTCAGCTACGTGGGGATCTAGTACCTTAACTACTTTGACAACTTCTGGCCCAATACATATGTTTTTAGAAATTTATTTGTTTACTTTATTCATCAGTCAGAGAAAGAAAGAGATGTAGAGAGCAAAAGGACTCCCAACAGGGTTATGACACTGGGATCCACTCCCAGCCTCAGCCTGCCTAGGCCATGGGCATGCACATGCCTGGAGTACTGAGATGTCTCTGGATGCAAATCCTGAACCTTCCTATGTAGGTCAGCCTTGCAGAGCATTGTGTTTTATCCATGTGCTACCATCTAGACCCTATTTAATTGTTATTTTTTATTTTCTTAAGCCAAATGCTTAGCTTAATTCAGTATTAATTTCTCAATGACAACATCTTATAATATACTTTTTTTCTTTGCATCTTTAATTTTGGGATGAACTGTTCATCTCTGTCTAACCTTCTAGAGTATTTGTAATTACAATTTTGAATTATTATTTGTTGTAGTGGTATTTTAAAAAAATACATACATTAATTTTGTCAGACAGCATGTACACTTGCTGGAGAGAGAGAGAAACAAAGAGAGAGAGAAAGTGAAAACGCATCCTCCATAGGAAATGATCACTTTGCAATCACTTCTCCATTTCGTCGTCTTTAGGGATTTTGGGCGCGCAAGTGCCCAGTGCATTTCTCAAGCTGCTAGGTCAGGGACTTGAACTGAGCAGTTGGTCATGTAAGATCTAGCCACCTTAGCCACCAGGCCATAGGCTGGCCTAAGGAGTGTTTCTTAATTTTAGTAGGTCAATTTTGGTTTTGTTTGTTTATTTTCCTGACTTCTCCTGCCTTGTTAATTTACTTTGCTCTGACATGGTACCAAAAGAGGTTCTTGGCTTGGGCAGAGTAAATTGGTGTCCAGATGACATTTACAGACAAGGGAAACTATTGTGAGCAAAGGAAATATTGAGAACATAAGAGTAATTGACAAGTTTGTAGTAAATTAACATTGAAATTGGATTTTGGGACAAAATAGGCTTGATAATTATAGCTCCAAGTCAATCCCAGTGAAAAGTGGAGTCAGGGTTACCTAGCCAAGTTCTTGAGTCCAGACAGCAAAGAAAATGGATGAACATTCCAGTCTAGACTTAAAGACCAAAAAATGGATGGGAAGGAGAGGTGATCACCAAGGAAGAGTACGTTTTAGCAGAATTAAATTCCCTGGGCCAGCTGGTGGTGTGGTAGTTGAGGTGGCTGGATCCCATATGGTGGACTGTGTTTTCTGAGTCCTAGACCCAGCTGCTTGAAAAAAAATCACTGGTTGTGTGTGCCTGTATGTCAAAAGTTTGAGAGAAGGGAGAGATGGAGGAGAAGGGATTGTAGTATAGCTATCACTCTGTCCTTTTTCTCACTGTCTCTGTCTTTCTCTAGCAAACATGTACACCCTCTAGCACAGGGATCCTCAACCTCCAGGCCATGAACTGGCACCAGTTCTTCTTATTACAAAGTAATAATGATAAAAATAAAGTGCACAATAAATGTAACGTACTTAAACCATTCTGAAACCATCCCTCCCACCCAAAATTGTCTTCCCTAACTGAAACCTGGTGCCAAAAGGTTGGGGATCACTGCCAGTCTATCAAATAAAAACAGAAGAGTAGGAAAAGGAGGAGAAGGGAATGGAGAAGGAAGAAAAAAGCCTAAATTCCCAACATCCTTGGGGATGACTATTGCAGCTTGTGATCTTTGCCCATTGGATCATTCATGAGTCAAGCTTGAATGCAATTCTCTCTCTCTCTCTCTTTAATGCTGTAGGGTACCTGCACTCATCAGAGAGAGACAGAGAATGAGAAAGAGAGAGAGAGGAAAAGTGAGAACTCATACCCTATAGGGGAAGGCCATTCTGCAATCCTTTCTCCTCTAGTCTCCTCTTTAGATTTTGGGTGCTCATGCACACACACTGGGTGTGATTTTTCAAGTTGCCTGGTCTGAGACTTGAACCACAGAGCTGGCCGTGTGAGATCCAGTACATTAACCTCCATGCCATCTGTTGGCCAGTGAATACAACTCTTAAGGCAGTGTTTTTCAAATTGTGATCTGTGGCATATTAGTGTTAGGGGATTAGCATTAAAATGTTAAAGTTAGTGTGTGTATGATATGGGATATATTTCATGCTGCATTAATGATGAATCTGAAAAGTTTGAAGGAAATTATTTTATAAACTGTGAGAGTATAAATGGTATTATGTAAAAATTATTTTTGTACATAATATTTTATTTTTAGCATGTGTGTAGATCTAACCAAATAACTTAGGTACAGGTTACTTTATATCCTGGCTTATTGTCTAGTCAAATATCTACTCAGATTGAAGAGTTATAAGCATGTAAAGAAAGTATTAGTGGGGGATCAGCAGGTGATGTGGTGGTAGAGGTGCTAGACTCCCATGTGACTGACCGCTATTTGAGTCCCAGACCTGACAGCTTGAAAATCATGCCAGGCATGTTTGTATGTGTTCCCAGAATCCCAGGAGGAAAATAGAGGGAAAGGGATTGTAATGTGGCCTTCCCTCCCGGAGAGTGATTTCTCACTTTCCCTCTCACTGTATATCTCTCTCCTCTCTGGTCAGTGCATGTGCCCTGTGGCAAAAACCTTAAAAAAATAAGTAAAAGAAAGTATTTGAGATAGATCTGAGTGCTTTCTTCTTCTTTTTTCAAGAGATAATTTTGTTACAGGGCATGTGCACTTGCCAGAGAGACAAAGAGAGAGATGGAGAGACAGAAAACAAAAATTTAGCCCATAGGGGGATGACCAGTCCTCAATCCCTTTTCCTCCACTCTCCTTTTGGGATCTTGGGCATGCACACACGAGTGCCTGGCATGTTTTAAGCTGCCAAGTCAGGGACTTGAACCTAGCTGACTACGTGGGAGTCCAGCCATGTAACCATTACTCCATCTGCTGGTCCCATGAGTGCTTTCTTCTATAGGTGACTTGATCTAATTGTCTGTATTAATTTATTTTTGCTTCTTTTAAATTAAAACCAAGCAAGGGGCTCTCTGATTTCCTGAAAGAAGTGTCATTTTAAATTTTCATCAGCTAGAGAAAATCAATAGGAGATACTCTTTGTTTTAGTACCTATGTCAGATGTTTACTTCTGTTTGGCAGTGCTGATATAAACTCTCTATCAAAGAGAATCTTTATTAGGCTTAAATAATTATGTGGGTCTTGAAGTAGATTCTTTAGTGCTTGCCACTGCTGTGTATGATCTGTGAAAGCAGCATACTCATAGTCCTCAGAAATAAATTTATGAATATTTATTTTTCAATAAATGATTTCCTTATTAATTATTTAAGCAAATACCATGGAAAAAATCTTTCCAGCAAATAAAACTAAAGGTAATTAGTATTAGTATTTATTATATTAGCATTTATTATAATTTAAAAGATTTCATATAAGAAGCCTTTTTAGTAATCTTAAAATGATTTGATTAAAAGTAACCAACTTGCATAAAACGTCTATGAAAACATTTGTAGGGTAAAGGATAATATACATTACATTAAAATTTTCTTTTATATGATTCATTTAATTCGTTTTATCAGAGTATCATCATCTTGTGAAAGGTTATCTTTCCTCATTCTATAATAACTAATGAATGACTAGTTTGTGCCTGTGGCACCAGAAAGCTGCAAATTATCCTTTGAAAATGATCATTTTATAGAGCTTAAGGATTGTTGGAAATAAAGTGAAAATGTCATTAGTAATGTATCTTCAGTTTTCTCACATCAGCTTTAATTTTCAATTAATTTAATCATTCTTATATTATTTAATTGTTATTGCTTTTTGGCTTCCTCTTGCTAGTCAATATTTTGATAATATGAATATCCTCACACAAATGAATGCTGGATAAATAGCAGCATGTGCAAGGTTATATCCATGGTGAATGGTAGTTCAGATTATTTGCTTTCTATAATATTTCCTCTTATCACATTGATCTTTATAATGCTGGATCTCTTTGACTTATTTATAAATTGTTACTAGATGTTTAACTGATAAAGACTCTTCCAATTCAGTGTTTCTTAATGGTAGCTATTAACGGTAAGTAATAGCACTGACTTTGGTTCACATTTGTTTTTCCTCCTGTTAACTTGACTTACTTTCTAATTGTTCCTATTTCTCAAGGATATATATTATTGTTTGTATGTCTGTGCATTGTCTGGATGGATGAGGAGTTGAGGAAGTTTAGGGAGGAGTGTTGAATAGGGAGACAAAAGTATTTCCTTGATCACAATTTGATTTCATGTTATTTCAGTCCTGGAGCCATTTATAATTCATTCACCAAAGCAAACACATTTTGCTCTAATTTGTTTAAATATTTCTTTTGGATACAGGTTTTAGAAAAAAGCCATCGTGATGTGTTATTTAAAATCTTTGTAATTTGTAGGTAATAGATATGATAGATTTAGTTTGCATACTGAAATGAAATGCACTTAAGTTACTTAAAGTTCACTTAGTTATAAAGAACAGAAGTGAAAATGTTTTTAGTTGTAATAAAATTTAGCATATATATAAGAACAAGTATAAGATTTGGTCATAGGTTAAGTTTGGAAGTCCCACCCATGTCATTCATGCTTCATGGTAGATAAGTTATAAAAGATAATTTAGTTGTGAGTAGTCTGACTTTATTCAAACACTTCTGATGTAGGCTCAGCTGTGTCACTCTCAGTGGTGTCAAGTTTAGCATCATAAAATAAGCTGAGTGCCGAAATGTCATCTGTTGTGATGACAGGGTCATTTGTAGCATCAATAGGTGGAGCTGTGGTATCACAAGGGGGAAGTATCATTGCCTGTGGAAGAAGCAGTTATGGTAGTGGGCACAAGAGTCATACGAGAGTCAGAGGTGGTGTCTTCGGAGGAAACAAGTGTGCTAAATGCATCAGCTGAAGTGATGAGGGATGTGTCTGTGGTCTCTGTTGCTGTGGTTGCAGTTATGGTGGGTGCTGAAGATGCACTAATAGAGGAAGTGGTTGAGGCAATAGATGTGGTGGAAAGGAGAGCTGAACTCACTATTACTGCAGGTGTGGTGCTACTAGTAGCAGATGTGGTGGGGGACAGCAAGTGTGGTATTGGAAGCCAGTGTATCTGAAGCAGTGGCAGAAGCAGCTATGGAAGCAGGTGGGGTAGGGTTGACTACAGTAACTGTGACAGTGCTATTAGTGGCATATACAGTGCTTGTAGATATAGGAGGAGATTCCTCAGTGGTGGTAGCAAATGTAGTGTCAGGTGATGTAGAGAAGAAACTGGCTGCGGTGGCGGCTGTCTCTGTGGTCTCATTGGTAAGAGTAGAAATGGTAGGGATAGATAAGGTGACAGAGATGGTAGAGACAGACTGTGGTGGCTGAGGAAGAGAAAGTAGTCGAGGTGGTGATAGCTTTGTTGGTGGCTGTGGCAGATATGCTAGAGGGAGGAACGTTGCTGGAGGCAGTCTTGATGGTGTTTGCAGGGGCAGCAGTACTCATGTTACCTATGGTTGAGGAAACAGCTGTGGAGGTAGTAGTTGTTGTGGAAGAAGATGTGGGGAGAGTGGTAGACACAGGTGATGTGGTGGCATCCTGAGTGGACGTTGGGGAGGAAGATACACTTGTAATGTATCACCTATGGTTGTAGAAGTAGGAGCAGTAATTTTCATGGCAGCAGAGGTGGTGCTGGGGATTGCGGTGGATGAGATAGAGAAAACAGTTGTGTTAGTGGGCAGCTGTGAGGAGCTAGAAGGAACAGATATAGTGGCAGAGGTAGAGATGGATTGTGTGGTGGCCAAGGAAGATGAAGTGGTCAAGGTAACCAGAACTGGGCTGGTGGCTGTGGCAGATGTGCTGGAGAAAGGAGTTGTGGTGGGGGCCATCTGCGTTGTGCTAGCAGTTGCAGAAGTACTTGTGGCAGCACATGTGATAATGGCAACAGGTGATGAGGAGGAGACCTCCCTGCAGTGGAAATGGTGGGGAGAGTGTAGAGACAGACATCATGGTGGTAGGTTTGGGTATGTTGTCAGGTGTAGTGGTGGAAGAGGGAATAGAAGTTGCCATGGTAGTAGCTGATGTGGTGGCAGAAGATGTTAAGATCTGGGCTATGGTAGGCACAGCTGTGCTCATGACAGAACTGGGAGTGACAAGCTGTCTAGTGAAAGGCAAAGAAGGAATGATTATGGTAGAAGGTAAGCTGGGAGTGCCATCAGTAGTAGTGTGGGGCTCTGAGGTGGGAACAGGAGCTGATGATACGGCAGTAAGAGTGGTGACAGAGGTGTCAGGGTCATACTCAATGGTGGTGTCATCCAATGTGCTAGAGTTCATTATTGTCATGTCATCTGTGGTGGCCAGTGTGCTTGGTATAGTGTCAGCAGAAGCTGCTGTGGTATCTTCAGAGGTGCTGGAGTAAAGAGCAGAGGTGTCAGATGGAGCTATGGAAGTAAGAGCCATGGAAGTAGGATTCATAGTGATTTTAATGATAGTGACAGTGGCTACTGGTGAGCTGGGGATAGATGTGGTAATGGAGGTTGGTGAAATGATAGAAGATATGGAAGAAGCTGATAAGGTGATGGTGGCAGCAGGGGTAGAGGCAACAAGTGTGGAAGGAACAGGTGTCATGGTTGAGAAGTGACAGCTGGAGAAGTGGTGGTGAGAGCAGCAGCAGTGGTTGTGGTGGCAAGGGAAGTGCTGGTGGCTTTAGTGGAGGAGATGGAGAAACAGCTGAGGTTGTAGCTGCCTATGTAGTGACAGAAGCATCAGAGGAGGAAGAGACTTTGGGAGGAGCAGCAGCAGGGACTTGCGTAGCTGTGGCAGGGGTATTAGTTTTCCTTGATACTTGTGTATGCTGCTGCCCCAAGTGAGGTGGATGAAGCAGATCGACTAGAAGCACCAGAGACGACAGTGGTAGCAGCTGTGGCAGGAACCTCAGCTTGAGTGGTGCTAGAAGAGGTGGAAGTGTCTGGAACAGCAGAAGTATTGACAGTGTCTGTGATGGGAGAAGCAAAGGTTCCCGTAGGAAGAGAAGTAGAAACAACTGTGATGGCAGCCAGTGTGGTAGAGGGAGTGTCTGTGGAGATGGAGGGCTGTGTGGTGGCTAGTGATGTATAGGAGTCAGAAGGGGTGAAATCAATAGTGTCATCTTCATGATTAAGGGTAGTGCCCTCAACTGGGCTAGAGTGAGATGCTGCTGTATCATCTGCAGTGATCAGGGTTGTGGCCATTGTGTCAGTGGGTAGAGCTGTGGTGTCTGCTCTGTTAGTAAAATGAAGTACCACAGAGGCAGGGCTAGAGGAGGAAGTAAGATCTGTGGTGGCTTTAGGGATGATCTCTGTAGATATTGCTGAGCTAAGGGCAGCAGAAGTGCTGGGTGAAGCATCTCTGGTGGCGTCTTCTATGGTTGTAGAAGTAGGAGCAGTAATTTTCATGACAGCTGTGGCCGTGCTGGCAGGATTATTTTTATCAGCCTCTGAAGTGATAGATATAGGGCTGGCTGTCATTGTAAATGTCATAGGGATAGATGGGGTATCAGGAGAGGTGCTGGGGAAGACCTGTGCTATTGTAGAGGATGCTGTATTGTCCATAGCAGTGGAGGTAGTACTGGCAGCAGCAGATGTGGTGGAGAGAGCCAACCTGGTGATGGAGGTATACGAATTTTAAGAAGTAGTAGAGGGAGCAGATGTGGTTGAAGCAACGGATGTGGTATGGAGCCCCACTATACTGCAAGCAGTTTCTGTGATGAGGGAGATTGATGTAACTCTGACAGCAGATATGATTGGGGCTGTTGTGGTGGCAACAGATGTGCTTCTTGTTGGTGCCATAGAGAGAGGAGTTGTGGTCATGACAGCTCTCTGTGTATTATCCCCAGGTACGTCCAGCCAGAGTTGTAGTAGTGATTGAAGATAGTGTGTCTGTATTGATTATTGATGTTGTAGTAGTTGTGGGCATAGAAGTTGAGTGATGTAGACTAAGAAGGTGATTCTGTGGTAATAAGAGGTGTAGCTTCGGTCACTATTGTTGAGTAATTAGTCTTAGTGGTGACTGATGCTGAGTTGGTAGATTGAGCAACTTTGGTGGTAGTTAAAAAGAACTTGGTGGTTTCGATCACAGATTTGGTCAGTGGAGCAGATTTTGTAGTAGCAGGGCTAGTGGTAGATTTGGTGGTAGAAGTAGCAGGTTTAGAACTTGTGGTGGATTTAGTCGTGAAGGTGGTAGGCTTAGAACTGGTGGTAGATTTGGTTGTGGAAGGCTTTGAAGTGGTGGATTTAGTGGTTGAGGTAGCATGCTTAGAGTTGGTGGTGGATTTGGTGGTGGAAGTAGCAGGCTTTGAAGTGGTGGTGGATTTGGTCATGGAAGTAAGACTTTACACTGGTAGTGGATTTGGTTGTTAAGGTAGCAGGCTTAAAGTGGTGGTGGTTTTGGTGGTGGAAGTAGCAGGATAAGAACTTGTGGATTAGTGGTGGAGGTAGCAGGCTTAGAGCTGGTGGTGGATTTGGTGGTGATAGTCACAACCCGAGTTGTGGTAGTGGATATAGTGATAGTTGTGGCAGATTTATTAGTAGTGGAAGATTTGGTAGTAGAAGTTGTTACCTTTGTGATAGTGGTGGATTTAGGTGTATTAACTACAGGCTTGGTAGCAACAGTGGATTTTGTGGCTGTAGCTGTAGGGTTAAAAGCTGGGGAAGATTTGGTGACAGAAGCCACTGAATTTGTGGTGGACTTTCTGCTAATTGATACAGATTGACTGGTTGTAGAAGTTCTGGTAGTTAATAACAATGTTCCTGAGGATATAGCTTTGGACGTTGTCTTGGCAATTTCCCAGGTTATGGGGAGGAATGATGCTAAGAGCAAGGTTTAGGTTTCAGTGTTTTCCAGTGAGGTCTGTGTTGGGGAGGTGGGCTTTTTTTTTTTTTTTTTTTTTTTTTCCAGCTTGCCTTACACAATGTTTGTGTGAGTCAAGGTACTGGAAAGGTTTATGTGGATAGAGATCAGGTAGATTAGGATGTTGTTGTACAGCAGGAGAGTGAAGGCACCTTTGGGTCAGGTTTTGGATGGCCTGGTTGATGATTCTGAGAACCTTGTCTCTGAGGACAAGGAGAATGTCTTATCTTTTTGTCTCTTTGTCGTGTAGTTGTTTATACATTAGGTTTTCTTTGAATAGACTGTTCTCTTCTTGGTCTCTTCACATTATGTTCTGAGGGCCCAGTCTGATGATGTTTGGGAATACTTGGATCAGTGTTAACTTGACTTGGTTTTTGTTTTAAAGTTGGATTTTCATTAAGTTTTGCTTGACCAGGTGTTTTCTTTGTATCTACTACTCGTAGCTTAACTTGATCTTGACTTATCTGGGGACTATTTGGAATTAAAGGTAGTTTAGATGCTTTTGGATTTTATTAAAATTTGGTGCCAATATAGGGTTTAGGCTTCTTTGATAAGTTTTTAGTGTTTTTTTTCCTTGGTGGTATTTCCTAATTTTAGGTTTTTTAGGAGCAAGTGAATTATGATTTGGGGTTTGGTGGTGATCTCTCTGTTCAGGAGATTTTTGAAGTGGTTTAGGTAGGCCAAATGGATAATACCTATTTATAGGTTTCTTGTTATCAGGTTACTTTTTGATTTTTCTGATTCTGTTTACAATAGGTGTTGAATTTGCATATATTTCAGTAGCATTTAACTGATATTTACTCCACTAATTTGTTTTCATATGGGAGTGTTTGTTTGCCTGCTTTGCTGTCTCTTGGTTGTATTTTTATGCTGTGTTAATAGGTTATATGTTTTATGCAAATCTAATGCTTGTGCATTAGTTTGCTGCTGACCCTTTCTTTTATTATTTGAATCTGCAGGTGGGCTGGGTCTTTTTGGATTTTGTTGAACTTTGGTATTGAAGTGCGATTTAGGTATTCTTGGCATGTTGTTAACAGGTTTTCCTTGCTGCGATTTAGTTTTGTGATTTTTTGGGGGCGGGGGAACTGTCGAATTATTGTGATTTGGAGGATGGTTGACATTTCGTGTGCGGTTATTTGGACCAGGATTGAGTTGGCAAGGTTGGTGATTTCTGGGCCCAATTGAGTCATATTCATGTTGACCAATTTTCTGCTTCCCCTGTTTACTTCTACTGTTATTGTTTGTTCTAGCCTTAGGTTTTGAGATTGCAGTTTGTTTTAGTTTAGAAATAATTAAATGATGTTTTCCCTGGTCAATTTTATTTTGTACTAGAGATTGTGTTTGACTGGGTTGTTGCCTAATAGTTATATTTTTATAACGTTTTGATCAGGGAGATATTTCTGGTAGTTTAGCTTGGTGTTGATCATTTGTTTTACCAGGTGAAGATTCAGATGATTTAGACTCTTTCAGGTTCTGTTGAAAATCAGTACTCGAATAAGATTGGGATTTCCTTCATAATGTTTTAGTAGTTTTATTTTGATGAGATTTGGCCACTCTAGGTTTTTTATAAGCTATTGAATTCTTGGGGGTTTGGATTTGTTGTCTGCCCCTGTGATGCAGGAGATTTTAGTTGAGGATTTTGTTAGCTAGATAGATGAGGTCCATTCTTGGCCATCACTAATCTTTTCTGTCCATTTGGTTTTGTTTTTGGCGAGTGTCTAGTATTTTTTATTTCAGTAGTACTGAAATGGTGTTTCCTCTGATCATTTTGCTTTTTCATAGACTTTTTCACTTGAGTTGGTTGTTTGTTAGTAATTGTATTATCCTTAGTTTTGGTTGGCTAGATATTTTCTGCAGGCTTATCTGTGGTTTGTTTGTTGTCAACTATTTTTTTTTAGCGTTTGAAGATGAAGATTTTTTGGTTTGGCTTGTGTTCTCTTGAATAGCAGTACTTGTGGGAGATATAGATTTCTTTGATAATTTTCTAGCTATTTTGCCTGTGTATTGGTTTTGAAAATGGTAGTTTTTGGTAAACTATTAACTCTGTATTACTTTGGATTTGGTGAACTCTTTTTTGTACAAAAGGTATCTGGCTAGGTTTTGATCGGCCAAGCTGAAGACTGCTAGGCCTAGAATTGTTTGGTCTCAGCTTATTTGTTTGTTCTTTTGTTTTTTTAGCTTTGTTTTGCTCATTAGATTTTGCCTTAGGCTTTGATAATGGAGTTTGTTTTGTTTGAGAATTTTGAAATTGTATTGTCTCTGGTTAGCTGTCATTTGTATAGGAGTTTTTATTTGACTGATTAGTTGTTGCTTTATGGTTTTAATATATTGAAGTTTTGGTTTATCAGATGTTTTCTGTGGACACTGTGTTTGCTTTTCAGTCCCATTAGATAATCTGTCTTTATAATATGCTGATATTTTGTCCATTTATTTTGTTCAGATGTTTTTGACTAAGATTTTGATTGGCTGGATGTTTTTGTGTTACTTAATAGGTTTGGCTTAGTTTTGGGTTTAATGTTTTTATGAGATAAAGAAAATCTGGACTGTATTATTTTTGGTTGACTGTAGCTATCTGTGGGGGGATTATTACTTTTAATTAACCTTTTACGTAGGTTTACCTGCATCAGTTTTGGTTGTGCTTGGTCATGGTTTATCTGCTAAATTCAGATTGTATGGGGGTTGTTGGCTATTTTGTTGCATAACAGATTTTTGACTAGATTTTAACCATACAGAGCTCTTTGAACCTGTGGGCTTTAAATGGGCTTGAGAGTTTCTAGATCCTTGTTGAAAAGATGGATATAGGTGAACAAGAATCCTACTATTTCTCACTGGGGAAGGTGCATGCTGAAGTGAAAGTGATGCCCGTGCATGTGGATTCACTTGTAGTTTCTTTTTCAAACTGTTTTTTCTCTCTTGGGTTCTACTTGTCTACAGGAAGAAAAAGGAAAAGCATTTAGCACAAATAAGCTCTTATTTAAAGTTCCCGAGATTAAAAATTCCAATGAGTCATCTTTCTTTCTGTATTAGTAAAACTTTTATTATTGGATGATACGGAAAATCTGTTTTTTTCTGGGACAATGCATGTATTTAGAATAAAGTTGGTTCAGGAGGGTTCTCCAAATATCACAATCAAAGTGACAGAGAAGGCCACATTCTGTGCCCCTGATGGATACTGTGGATAGTAATATTTTCCCTGTCAATTAGACTGGAATACTTCAAATTCATAGAGGGATGAAGGCAAAATTATATTTAGAGTCTTTAGCTAAGGTACTTGCACATTTTAGGTGATCAATATATGTTTACTAGAAAAAGAAACAGCATTAATTGTCAAAGAACTTTCCTTTTTTTTGTTTTGCCATCACTTTCCCTTTAGTCTTTCTCTCTCTTTCTTTAGAGAGGTGTTTTTTTTTTTTTTTTTTTCTTTTCTGTAGGGTGCGTGCATTCACCAGAAAGAGAGAGACAGAGAGATAGAAAGTGAGAAATCACCCCCCCAGAGGGGATGGCCAAGCCCAAATCCCTTCTC
>NW_006159548.1:547374-560479 GCF_000334495.1 Tupaia belangeri chinensis | reverse complement strand
TTTGTTTTTCTCCTCTTTTTTTTTGGGGGGGTTTTTTTTTTTTTTTTTTTTTCTTTTCTGTAGGGTGCGTGCATTCACCAGAAAGAGAGAGACAGAGAGATAGAAAGTGAGAAATCACCCCCCCAGAGGGGATGGCCAAGCCACAATCCCTTCTCCTCCATGGTCCTCTCTGAATCTTGGGCATGCACGCACACGCGCCCAGCATGTTTAAACCACCGGGTCTGGGACTTGAACCTCGGTCAACTACATGGGAGTTCAGCGACATAGCCATTACACTAACTGTTGGTCCCTCCCTTTAATCTTTTTCTACACATCCTCCAAGCAACTTGCTAATTAAACTTCATAAACACTTCTAGTCATTCCCAGTTTTGATACAAAATACTCCCATCTTCCAATTAAGCAATTTGTTTTTGTTCAATCAATTCTTACCTTCCTGAATTGGTCATTCATAGCTCCTTATGATTTGATTAATATCTGTAATTTGAACTTTTAAATTCTGCATAGTGTATTCTTCATTTTTGATATTAGTTACAAGCTCTTTATGTCACTTTAATAATTATCTGAATTTGAAAAGCCACTGGATTCACATCTTTGTCTGTCAGAAATCCCATATGACTTTAACCTTTTAGATACTTCTTGTAAAAAATTACTTGTAATTTTGGATTAAGTCTTTATCTATCATTTAATACTTCAAATGTAAAAAAAATTAAATTCCCTAATTAGAAGATATAGATAGAGTGGTTAAGTGGATAAAACACAAGAGCACCTATATGCTGTCTGTAAGAGTCTCACTTTAGGTTTAAAGGCATACATAGATTCAAAGAGAAGGGATAGAAAAATCTATTCCATGATAATGGTAAGCAAAAGATGGCAGGGATAACTAGTCTTATATTAAATAAAACCATCTGTAAATCAAAAACTGTCACAAGAGACAAAGAAAGACATTATATAATAATAAATAGCCAATTAACAACAAAAGTATAACAATCATAAATTTATACTGAAGTATCAAAGCAAACAGAGCTGAAGAAATAAATAGCAATACAATAATGGCAGGAGACTTCAAAACCTTATTATTAATAATTGATAGGACATTGAAAAAAATCAATAAGAAAACAGCAGGCATTAACAACACTGTAGACCAAATGTACCTATCAGACACTCATATAGAACATTCCACCACAAACAGCAGAATATATGTTTTGAAAGAAAATGGAACAATATCCAGGACAAGTCACATTCTAGATCACAAAAAATATTCTTAAAAAATTTAAGAAAACTGGAATTATTCCAAGTATCTTTTCCAACCCCAGTGGCATGAAACTTGAAAGTAGAAGAAAAGCTAGACAATCTCTTCTTTCAGCTCAATATCCAGTAAAAAGCCATCTATGTGCATGTGAGGTGGGTCTAGCCCTGCCCCTTTAACCAAAAAGCCTCTGTGGCAAACCTCTTCTTCCAGCTCAACACCTGGTGAAAAGCCAGAATCCATGTGCATCTGAGGTGGGCCTAGCCCTACCCCTTTAACCAGAAAGTTTCTGCCCTAAACCTCTTCTTTCGGCCTAACACCGAGTAAAAAGCCAGAATCCATGTGCATCTGAGCTGGGCCTAGCCCTGTCCCTTTAACAGGACAGCCTCTGCCCCAAAACTCTTCTTCTGTTCCAACACTGAGTGAAAGCTGGGTAGGGTGATTTCTGTCTTTCTGTCTCGGACTCTATCGGTCTCTCTTCCTTTTTTTGTGATAGTTCTCTTTTTAATACATATTTTTTTAAATCTGTAGTTACTCTCTCTTGTCTCTGACCAGCAGGTGGTGTAATGACCTCTCCTTTCTCTTACTAATTTCAGAATCTCTGTGCATCTGAAGTTGGTCTATCCCTGCCCCTTTCAATGGAAAGCCTCTGCCTCAAAGTTGTCTTCCAGCCACATACCCAGCAAAAAGCCAGTTATGGGTGGTCTCTGTTTCTCTCGTTCCCTCGCCCTTTCTTGAGAAAGTATGTGTATGTATATATATATATATGTATATATATATATATATATATATGTGTGTGTGTGTGTGTGTGTGTGTGTTTTAAAAAAATTTGTAGGTACTGTCAATTGTCTCTGACCTCTCCTTTCTCTTGCTAATTTAGAATCCATGTGCATCTGAGGCGGGTTTAGCCCTGCCCCTTTCATGTGGTGCACTTGTGCACTGTGAGGTTCAATTTTTTTTTTTTTACAAAAAAAAAAGTTTTTATCTTTTCATTGTTCTGTTTGTCTTTTTAAATTGTCTTTCACCTTGGTTTCCTTTCTTTTTTTTTTTTTTATGTTTTTGGTGAACTGACCTTTATTTTATTACCTTACCTAAAAATCATGCATGAATGCCTTGAAATAAGTTTTCTTTGAATAAACCTATTTTTACTCAGCAAAATTCAAAAGGGGAAACATTAGGTCTTACTGGTGTAGGAAAAGCCTTTCAACAGTCCCTAAGTGATTGTCACAAAATTAAAAAATGGACCCTAGTCTTATAGAAGTTTTGGCTTAATTTTACCAAGTACCAAGATGTGCCAAAATAGTTAAGGCAAGGCAGAGGCAAATTACCAAAAAAGTTACTAATACAACAGTATATTGCAGTCTGAAAACAGCCACTGTTTATTTACTAACCAGATTATAAAAGTAATCATGGTGGATACCTTAGTTCATCCTTCTAATAAATCTGTTGATCTGGTCTTCCCCGTTGCCAGCATCTCCACCAAACGGTTGGTCTACAAAATGATTGGTCTTTTTCTTCATTCCACCTCATGGAGAAGATAATTTAAAGGGCCACAGGAAGTTATTTGCTTCTTTGAAACGTTTTCCAGCAGTATAGATTTCATGAATCAGGTCCTCTATGCAGATAATGTCAAATTTACCAAGAGATCGAGTAATCAAAGAGTTATCTGTCAAAGCAATTTGCTTTTTATTGATTTTGCCATAACCATGTTTGTAGATCAGTTCATTTACTGACTTCAGGTTTGGTTACCCCCATGCAATATATGGTTCCACAATTCTCAGCATGTTAATTGAGGCCTTGTTGAGCTTAACAAAGGTGCCACTGAAGATCTGGCGAAGATGAAGAAGCTGCAACACCTTTTGCACTTTGGGCTCACTTCATTGATACCTCTGATCCTGATGACAAATGCCAATTTGGATTTTGCAGGTACATAGAAAATGCCAACTTTTCTTGCCATCCTGGCCATGTGAATTTTAGTTCTGTACATCTGTCTGTATTCCCTATGATACTGCTTAGTTTTTTCATAGATAAGCTTCCTGCTTGCCTTTTAAAGCATCTTTTTGAAAAATTTTTTTTTTTGGAGAGGTTTTCGCTATAGGGCGTGTGTGCTCGCCAGACAGACAGAGAGAGACATAGAGACAGAAAGCGAGAAATCCCCCCCCAGGGGGGATGATCACGCCGCAATCCCTTCTCCTCCATTCTCCTCTCGGGATCTTGGGCACACACACACACGCGCCTGGCATGAGTTTTAAGCCACCCGGTCCGGGACGCGACCAGCGGCCGAGTCCAGCGACATAGCAATTACACTAACTGCTGGTTCCCCCTTTCGAAGCATCTTTTGAGCAAACTTCTTTCTCAGGTGCTTGATCTTCAGCTCTGCAAAATTCCTTTGCTTTTTCTTAAGGGTTTCTGGCACAGCAGGAACCCTTTTCTTGGTGGCTTCCACCAAAGCAGGAGCCTTTTTCTTGATTTCTGCCACAGCAGGAACCTTCTTTTTCTTCTCTTGAATGCCCTCCATGGTTCTAGCTGGAAAAGAGCCCTTGGTTTACTTTCTTTATCCTGACTTTCCCACTTTGCTTCTCACCTTCCACACATTTAGTGTCTAGGCAGGTCTAGGTGCACAGTAGGGGACATGTAGATACTTTAAATTCCGCAGCACAACCCTGGTGCACCTATTCCTTTGAAACTGTGGCCTTTGTAATATCCACTTCCGCTGACAAAAGTGCAGATTTCTTTGTGAGGATCAGGGAAATGAAACTGCAGAAATATTGCAGGCTATCTCCTTCCTCATGCATCTAACACAGAATTAATACTAAGAAGGTAAGAAGTAATACATAATCCATCAGATGACCAGAAACCACCACCGCAGAGACACATTGGGAAATAAAGAAAATATCTTCCCCCCAAGGGGGAAGAACAGCCCTTCATCATCCACAGACAGTACAATGGAACTCGTGGAAATGTCAGGTAAGGAATTCAGCATATTCATAGTGACAAAGCTAACAGAGATGCAAGAGAAGAGAGAAAAACTCCAGAAAACGCAGGAGAAAAGAAACTGAGTTCCAGGAGATGAGGAAGTTTTTCCATGATCTGAAGGAGGATATTCACAACATAAAAAAGAATAAAACAGAACTGTTAGAGATGAAGGCTGTAATACAGGAAATCAACCTTCCTTGAAGCAGATTAGATCATGCAGAATATAAAATCTCAAATGTAGAAGACAAAACCTCTGACCTAGAAAAATTCACCAAAAAAACTAAGGAAACAACCCCCCAAAATGAGAATAATTTACAAGTAATACTAGATATCATTAGATGTCCAAACAACCAAATAATCAGTATCCCAGAAGGTGAAGAAACTAATCAGGGCATTGATAATCTACTCCATGAAACCCTGAAAGAAAACTTTCCAAACCTAGAGAGGCATTTAAATATCCAGACCCAAGAAATAAATAGAATCAACCCAAGAATATCTTCTCTAAGGCATATCATAGCCAGATTGACCAAAGCCACAGAGACAAGATACTAAAATTGGCAAGAGAAAAACATCAAGTTAATTTCTAAAGATATCCCATTAGTCTAACAGCTAACCTCTCATCAGATACAATGCAAGCAAGGGAAGAATGGTAAAACATATTCAAAGTGTTAAGTAAAAAACAATTTCGACCTCAAATACTATATCCAGCAAGATTATCCTTCATATGGTGTCCCGACCTGCGGGACGATTGGGCAGGATGCCTGAGTGAGAGAGTGAAGGTCTGGAACCGGCGCAGCATCACAGTACGGGAGCAACACAGTGTCACAGCTCAAGATGGTATGCAGTCACTTGTTTATTGAGGGCCAGAGAACATTCTTATATACACAGGGTAGGAAGAGGGGACGGGAATTGTCACGGACCTGGCTGAGGACCTGCCTGAATGAGGAAGTCTCAGCATGAATTGTCTACTCCTGGGACAAAAATACTTGAAGGTCCTTGTATAAAGGTCATGTCAGCCATTTTAGTGCATGTGGCTCCCCACAATATGGGAAGAAAAGAGACAACAAGTTCCATGTGAGGAGGTTCTTCCACAATCTGAAAGAGGAAATGCACACCATAAAAAAAGAATCAAACAGAACTCTTAGATATGAAGGCTGTAATACAGGAAATCAAAACCTCCCTTGAAAGTATTAAAAGCAGATTAGATCATGCAGAAAATCGAATCTCAGATGTAGAAGGTAGGATCTCTGACCTAGAAAAATTCACCAAAAAGACTGAAATAACCCCCCAAAATGAGAATAATATATGAGTAGTACTAGATACCATTAGACATCCAAATATCCAGATAATTGGTATCCCAGAAGGTGAAGGCCTTGATTATTTATTGCATGGAATCTTGGAAGAAAACTTTCCAAACCTAGAGAGTCATTCAGATATCCAGACCCAAGAAATACAAAGAATCCCACATAGAATCAACCCAAGAAGATCTTCTCCAAGGCAAATCATAGCCAGATTGACCAAACCCATAGACAGAGATTAGATACTTAAATTGGCAAGAGAAAAACGTCAAATTACTTTCAAAGGATGTCCATCAGGCTAACATCGGAACTCTTATAGGAAACAATGTGAGCAAGGAAAGAATGGGAAAATATATTCAAAATGTAAAGTGAAAAATAATTTTAACCAAAAATACTATTTCTGGCAAGATTATCCTTCATATGGGAAGAAAAGATAAAAACATTCTCTGACAGACAAAACTTGAAAGAATTTACCAACACCAGACCAGCTCTTTGAGAAGTTCTGAAGAGAGTACTATTCCATGATAACAAAGACAGACATATCAGAGAACAAAAAATGACCAAGAAAAAGGCCAACTTAATGCTAGGGCCAAGTTCTGTAATATCAATAATAATGTTGAATGTTAATGGAAAGGTCAGACTAAAATGGCAAATTAAACAGAAGAGAGATTACATGAGACTGAACTGAGTGAAATAAAATTCTATAACTTTTTTTTCTAAAACATTACTGATTTTATTCTGTGCTTTGTCTTCCAGATTTAAGGATTTTTAAATAATTTTTTAAAATTGAAACTTTTCTCCCTACCTGATCCCTTTGCAATTGAAAGATATTTGTGAGCATTCTTATTTTGTGGCACAATGGTTATTTGCATAAGTTCAATTATACAATAATATCTGTTACCTTGCATCAGAAATTGAATTCTTACGGGGCTTTGTGCAAATAACAGACCAAATTGAGATTAACCTATTTTATTTTGTTTTCTTTCTTTCTTTCTTTCTTTCTTTCTTTCTTTCTTTCTTTCTTTTTTAATTGGAGAGGTTTTTGCTATAGGGCACGTGCGCTAATCAGAAAGTCAGAGAGAGACAGAGAGACAGAAAGTGAGAAATCACCCCCTGGGGGGATGGCCACACTGCAATCCCTTCTCCTCCATTCTCCTCTCAGGATCTTGGGCACACACGCACATGCGCCTGGCATGAGTTTAAGTCACTGGATCCGGGACTCGAACTGCGGTCGACTACATGGGAGTCCAGCGACATAGCCATTACGCCAATTGCTGGTCCCATTTTATTATTTTTTTTTTTAGCAAATAATTTAGATTATACCTGTCTTTAGTAAAAGTGGGATGGAGAGAGGGAAAAAATATTTCAGAAGAAAATTACACTGTACTTGTTACTAGATTCTAGCTTTGTCCATACATTAAGATTTTGTGTGAATCAATAAAATGTAAAAAAAAAAAGTTTAGTATGGAAGGGGAAGGAGGGGAAAGAGGAAGGACAAAAAAGGTAAAAGTATGCTTAATTGACAAAAAAATGAGAAGCTATTTGGCGATGATAATGTATAGTAATATTCTTGTCTTGACTGACTTGCATGGTATTTGTGTTGGAAAAAGAAATGTATACTGTAAAGACATGTGATAAAATGTAAAAATAAATAAATTAATTCAAAAAAGTTTGACAATATATGAATCTGTGGAAATTATACAAAAGACTTGAACAATCAGTGACTCAAAGAGGAAATTAAAAGTAAAATAGAAAATACCTTGAGACAAATGGAACAAATCAAAACTTATGGATGTAGGAAAAACAGTACTAAGAGGAAAGTTTTTATTATCTCAAATAGAAACAAACAAACAAACAAACAAACAAACCTGATTCTACTCTTCAAAGAATTAGAAAAAGAACAAACTGATCCCAAAGTTAGCAGTAGAAAAAAATGATAAATATTAGAAAAGAAGTAAATGAAGTAGAGAAAAGGATAATAGAAAATCAATAAAGCAAGACTTGTTTTTTAAAAAAACTAAAGTGACAAACCATTAACTAGACTAAGAAAAATAAAACCCTCAGATAAATGAAATCAGAAATGAATGAGGACACATTACATCTGATACCATAGAAATACCAAGGATCATAAAACTACTATAAACAACTATATAGCAACAAATCAGATAACCCAGAAAAAAATTGGATAAATTCTTAGAAAACTACAGCTTACCAAGATTGATTCACAAAGAAATAAGTCTGGGACCAGATGGCTTCACTGTTGAATTATACCAAACATTTAAAGAAGAATTAATGTCAATTCTCAAACTCTTCCAAAAAAATTGAAGGGAAGTTAGAACTAATAAAACACATTTGGTAAAGGTGTAGTGTGTAAAATCAACATACAAAAGTCAGTTGTGTTTATATACACTAGCAATGAAATATCTGAAGGAGAAATTAAGAAAACATCCTATTTAGTGTAGCATCAAAAAGAAAAAAAGTACATAGTAATAAACTTTACTAAGGAGAAAGATCTGTACACACTGGGAAAAAAAAAAACAGATGAAGTTAAATAAGATAAAAATGAATGGAAAGGCATCCATCCTCAAGGACTGGAAACATTAATATTGTTAAATGTCCATTCTGCTTGTATGGTTTGAGTTGTTCCCCCCAAATTCATATTTTAAAATTTGGTGAGTTGTGGTTGTTATGTGGTATGGTGGTTAAGGATGCTGGACTCCCATGTGGTTGAACATGGTTTGAGTTCTAGATCTGGTGGCTTTCTCTCTCTCTCTCTTCCTCTCTGGTCAAATTTTAAAAATTCATAAATAAATAAATAAATTTAAAATAAAATAATTCTTTAAAAAAATTGGTCCATCGTAATTGTGTTAAGAGTGAAGACTTAATACAATTTTAGTATTAAAAGTAAGGACTTTTGGGAAGTGATTAGGCATCAGGATGGAATCCCTATGACTGAATCCTGGTGAGTTTATAAGGAGAAGGAAGAAGACAGAGACATGCTCTACTCTGTCCTTCCTCTCTCTCTCTCTTTGCCATGTTATTATCCTTGAGCAAGAGAAGGCTCTCACTGAATATGTTTCCTTGACTTTGGATCTCCAAAACCACGAGGTAAATAAATCTCTATTCTTTTAAATTGCCCAGACTCAGTTATCTCTGTTATTAGCAACAGAATAGACTGGAACAGTATGCCAAATAATTTATAGATTCAATGCAGTCCTATCAATCCCAATGGCATTTTCTTTTTCAGTAATAGAATTAAAAATTCTTCAGTTCATATGAATCTAAAAGGACCCTGAATAGCCCACACAATTTTGAGAAAGAAGAACAAAGATAGAGACATTACACTTTGTGATTTCAGTATATACTGTAAAGCTGCAGAAAATAAAATAATATGATTTTAGCATAAAGAAAGGCATATCATCCAATGAGATGCACAAATAAACCCATACATCAATGATCAACTGATATTCGAAAAGAGTGTATACAAATACCCAATGAAGGAAAGATAATCTCTTTAACAAATGATATTGGGAGAACTGAATATTTATGTGCAAAGACTAAATTTGGACTCTTAACTGAAACTATGCACATACAAAATCAGGATGAATTAAAGACTTAAATGCAATTGTAAGATTTCTACAAGCAAAATTAGGGGGAAAACTCAACACTGGTTTTGTGAATGATTTCTTGGATATGACTCAAAAATCATAGGAAATAAAAGCAAAAATAGGCAAGTAGGACTACATCAAACTTAAAAGGTTTTGCACAGTAAATGAAACAATTAATATAGTGAAAAGTCAACCTAGGAAACAAGTGTTTGCAAATCATGTATCTGTTAAGGGGTTACCTGCAAAATGTATAAGTAACTCCTGCAACTAAACACTGCCCTCCCCCATGGACCTTATTAGAAAATGGGAAAGGATTGTGAATAAACATTTTTCCAATGAAGATACAAAACAAATGGACAACTGGTAAATAAAAATATGCTCAACATAACTAATTACCAAGGAAATGGAAATTAAAACTATAATGGCCTATCACCTCAAACCTGTTAGAATGGCTGTTATCAAAAAGATAAGTGTTGAAGACTCTATGGAGAAATTTGAACCTTTGGAAACCTTGTCCATATTCATGGTTGGTGGGAATGTACTGGGTTTTCAAATGCGGGAGAGTTATGACACATTTTGTATAGAAAAACAGAAAAATACATCATGACTTTCCTGACAGCCCAATAAAATGGTACAGCCTAAATGAAAGTTCCTCAAAAAATTAATAATAGAAATACTATGTGATCCAGCAATTTCATTGTGTCTTTGTCCAAAAGACTTGAATCATAATCTCAAAAATATCAGCACTCCTAAGATTATAAGATTATTGCAGCATTATCCACAATACATAAGATGTGGAAGTAACCCAGATGTCTGTATGTACACCTAATACATACATCCTAATTTTAGTTTGCTTTATGGCATGAGCACATGCTGAAGAGAGAGAGAGAGAGAGAGAGAGAAAGTGAGAAATCTGCCCCCTGTGGGGATGAACATGCCATAATCCCTTCTCCTCCATTCTCCTCTTGGGACTTCGGTCACACAAGCACACTTACTTTGTGTTTTTCAAGCTGCTGAGTCATAGACTCAAACCATGTAACCAGCCATCTGGAATCCAGTCACCTTAACCTTCATACTATCTGCTGGCCTGAGAAGCAATTATTTCTGACTAAGAAAACAAAACACTCAATATCTGAAAGAACAGTAAAAACAACTGCATGTTTTTGAATGATGAACATAATGGAAGGGTTATCCTGGTTGATATAAAACATCATGAACCTGTAACTGAATCAGACTAAAACTAGTATAAGAAAAGAGACCAAGAAAAACAAGCTAATTAGAAAGTTGGCACAGAGTGAAGAGGAGGATATTAGTGCTGAGAATTTGTATAATGAAACAAGTTAGCAATTTTGTGGTTTTGTACTCAATTTACATCTTGGATGGTTCAAGAATCTCCATGGTGTAGATTATAATTTAGAGTACTCTTTGGCAGAAATGTGACCAGGGACCTAGCAAAAGCAAGTATACATTTTCTTTCTGTATAAATTCACTTTTATTCCAGGCCTCAAAAAATGAGAAGTTCATAGTAAAAGATAACTGATCCTACATGGAAACAAGTTATCATCAACGAGAATAACCAGAAACCACAAACAATTGGAAGAGTCCCTCAAAGAACTTCATACAATGAATAATCAGGCAAAACTGTACAGATATAAAATCTTAAAAATATGTGCAGAGAGCAAGTAGCATGAAAATGATAATGCATGGACCAGCAGATGTTGTAAAGGTTACATGGCCGGACTCCCAATTAGCAGCTGGAAGTATGAGTCCCGGATGCTATGGCTTAAAACTTACACCAGGAATGTGTGTATGCTTGCCCCAAATTCTGAGATGAGCATTGAGGAGAAGGGATTGTGGTGTGGTCATCCTCCCTGAGGGATGATTTCTTGCTTTCTTTCTCTCCAGTGAGCACATGCTCCCTATAGCAAAAATTTCTCTAAAAAAAAAGAAAAAAGGAAATGACAAGGCAGATTTTAAAAGATGCAACTAAATATTCTAGAAATGAAAAACATCATTGAATTAAAATATTCAGTGGATGTATTTAACTGAATATTATATGCAGTCCAAGAGAGAACTTGAATATAAATATGAAATTATGCAAAACGTAACAGGGAGAGCAAATACGTGGACAATGTAAAACATATTAAAAGAAATGGAAGCTAGGCTGTCATTCCCTTTTTGGAATCCCAGAGGAAGAAGAAAAGTAAATATAATAGAGGTATTATTTGAAAAGATAATGGTTGAGAATTTGTAGAACTGCTAGAAGACTACCATTCCATAAATTTATGAAGTCTCATACTAAGTAAATAAGTAAAATAAAATCATTCCTACTCATTTTAGTGAAACTGTAGAACACCCAAAAACAAAGAAAAAGAACCATAAATGTAGCCTGATAATCACAAAAAAAGGCATAGTCTAATTAAAACAAACTTTCCATCTGTTGTTTCTTTTGATAATAAGCATTGAAGGATGGTAGAATTATATGCTTAATTTTCTATTAGAAAAATTTCAACCTAGAATTTTATGCCTAATGATGGTGTTGGGCAAAGAAGATGGTGACCATATGCTAAATTGAATCAAAGTTTTATAAAACAAAAGTAAGAATTTATTGTAAGTATAAAAAGGAAGGTTAAGGAGAGAATCAAAATGAAAACAATGGCACATAAATTGGGAAGTCATGGAAGTAGGTTAGTGTTCTATTGTTCAGAAGAGGGTTAAGACACTGAATAACTTTAGGTTTTGATGTTTTAGGGTTTTGTTAATTTGTCATCATAAAAGAATAAAAATATGTTATATATCTACCAAAGTGGGTAGCAGAAAAAATGAAATGATAAAGAAATTTAGCACAAAAGTCAGTAAAGAAGGACATAATTTTTCAAGCATATATAATTATAAAGATTGACCATAATTTGGGCCCAAAATTTCAAAGGATATGATTCATTAAGTCCATGATCGCTGACCCCAATACAGTGACATTATGAATGAATAAATGAATTAATTAATTCTGGAAATACAGACTTGGAAATTGGGGCACACATTTTTAATGTGCTAAAAAGAAATTCTATTAGAATTTTTGTCAGAAATTAGAGAGTATTTAGCACTGAATTAATGAAGTACTTAGAGGGAACTTTATAGTCTTAATAATTAATGAGAAAAAACTATAAAATTAACAAACTACCATTTCTTCATACATATAAAAAAAAACTAAAAAGGAAAAATTAAAGAGCAAAAATTGATAAAAAATATGATAGAAAAGATCACGAACACTAAAAGATAGTTCTTTGAAACAAATCTCTGGTAAAATTAAGCAAGAAAAAGAGAAGGGACAAATAAACAAGAAACGAAATAGATCATTAGAAATGAAAGAGATCATTATAGGTATATTAGGCATTAAAAAGATAAGAGTATATTATGAAACACTGAATACCAATAATTTAAAGTATTTAAATAGGTAAATTTTTAGGAAAGCATAACATCAAAATAAGGAATAGAAAATATCAATAATTCTACAACCATTATAGATGTGGAGTTAGAATCCAAATACATTTTCGACATATAGCTCTGAATGCTCCTTTTTAAGGTGGAGGTCAGAGGGCATTCCTTCTTTGCTCTAATTGTTACCTATTTCTTTCAAAAAGTTCCAAGTCATTCCTGTAATCTGCAGTCCTGCAGCATACATTGTCTGATTCCTGTACTACTGATTACAGAAGTGATTAATGAATTCTTTCCTTTGCAAGATTATTTAGCATATACTTTGTAAATTTTTCTCTGGATGATTGTGTTTAATATTTTATGACTGTCATCATTTTCTCTACAGCATTAGCAATAGCTCCTTACTTATTGCAAGTATTAGTTCTTTTGTGTGTGTGAGTTTGTAAGTGTGATATATTTTATGTATACCTTTATACATCTCCCCATACCTCCTGCTTCAAAATTTTTCTTGACCTCAACTCTTCCTTGAATCCCCAACACTCTTT
>NW_006159548.1:530691-547343 GCF_000334495.1 Tupaia belangeri chinensis | reverse complement strand
GGATGCTTTGGAATGGTAGATAATGCTTATTGGTATATGTGCTTTAACATAAATATTATCTTTATTTATCTGGCCTAAGACCTTAAACCATTGAACATCAGCTTCTGTGAAATGTAGATGAGATTAATGTACATTAAAAAGTAGCATGTGAAGGTCTTCAATATTTTTTCAGAACACAGTGGATAGAACATAAATAGAACAAAACACAGAAAACATAGAACAAAAATGTGATATCACAAACCAGACATACAAATAGCTAAAAGGCAAATGAAAAAATGCTCAACATCCCTCGTTGTAAGGAAAATGCAGATCAAAACAACAATGAGATATTATCTAATCCCAGTCAGAATGACTAAGGTTAAAAAAACAAAAAATGATAAGTGCTGGTGGGAGTGTGGTGAAAGGGGAACTCTCTTACACTGTTGGTGGGAATGTAAATTGGTCAGCCAGCCACTGTGGAGAACAATTTGGAGATTCCTCAAAAATCTACAAATAGAACTACCATATGATCCAGCAATCTCACTCTTTGGTATCTACTCAAAGAGCGGAAGAATACTTAATCAGAAAAGTGCTTGCACATCAATGTTTATTGAGGCACTATTCACAATTGCTAAATCATGGAAACAACCCAAATGCCCACAAACAGCTATGGTGTTTGAGCATCTTCACAATCCAGCGGTAAATGACGGTGAAGGACACAGTAAGAAGTGGTAGGTCAGCAATGGTTTTTATAACCTATTCTTTTTCCTATTCAGATCTTTTAGAGATAGAAAAGATTGTGTTGAAAAAGATTGTCATGTTTGGACTCTGCTTAAATAAAGAAATAAATAGTTGTCAGTTACTGTGTTTGACAGTTGTTCTTTGTATTCTTTCCTGAGGAACAGTTGTATTGTAACTCACCATGCCAGATTTTCCTAAGTGCATAAGTTTTCTGGAAGTTTTGGTAACCTTAGGTCACTGGTGTTCTATTGAGGTTTCCATAATCCTCAAGAAAACATAATGTTTTTTTTTTTTAAAGCTCTTTATAGTCATGATCATTTTATCCAAGCTATTCTGTGCAAATTGGAAAAGACCAATAAAAGCAGCTCAAAAGCCTAACAGTGATATCATAAAATATTAGTGGTAAAAGAGGCCTATTTCATTTGTTTGCTCTATCAATTCTTTTTATTGTCCTGTTTCCCCTCGATTTTACACCCATCTCAATGTTCCGTTCACTATAGTAGTGTAAACATCTTTAGATTTGCCTGCTTGGTTAGGGACAAATAATGATATTGTGTTCTCCTTTGTATTGGCCATAGCTTATAGCATAGAATACTGTGCAAATCAGGTCCTTAATATATGCTTGCTGAATGTGACTTTATTATATCTCAGAGAAGATGTAATTTATTTTAGAAATGGAAAATAAAAACTTCAGACACTATTGACTCAGTCACATTTCACTATTCTATATTTTAAAAATGTGTAGAGACTGCTTATAATATTAGATGTACAATTAAAATAGAAATTATTCATAACTTTTATGTGTTTCATTCACTTCACTCTTGGGTCTCTGACACCTTTGTTTTTGTTCCTGCTTTTCATGTAATGTTTGGCTACTTATCCATCAAAATAAAAGTTTTTCAAATTATATTACTTTATGAAGCCATCCTTGATAAGATTACCAGTGCTTTAGATTTATTTTTTTCTTCTTTCTGAGCTTTAATTATTAAGTGTCCCACAACTTAGTCTTCCATTCTACTTTATTGTGTATCTTTCTCCTCTCTCTCTGATTTTTTTCTTGCATCTAACCATCTAGGGTATCTTAGTATTTTTATCTTCCAAATAATGAATGACCTAGTGTGATATTTCTGTTCTAGTTTCATGAGATCTTCATAGTTACTAAAAGTAGATTCATAACTTTTGAGAAAGGAAATGAAACAGATATGGCATTTTAATTAATCAGGCCTTGAGAAAAGTTTGGATGTGAAATTTTAAGCAGGCATATGGTGATCATTAGGGAGTCAGAGAGCTGATGCCAGTATTCTGGGCTGGCATAAAAGAGTGTAGTCATAGAAGCTCAACCCTGAAGCAACACATTGACAACAAAATTCTGTGCAAAAATTTCTAAGAGTGAATGATGTAAAACACTGAAAAACAATTTTGTAATTTTTCTATTGTAAGTTTTTTTTCTGTATTCTTTTTCTCTGTAAAAGAAAACCTGAAACTCTGCCATTTTGGAGCTTTGGTGATGGACACTGAATCTAGTGTTCCTGGGTGGTCCGTCCTCAGATTTAGCCATGAATAAACCTTTATCACATGTTTGACAAGCATGGGGCAGAATTCTTAAATTCAGGTTGACACTTTAATTTAGAAAGTCATTCTTGTGTACTGGGGTCTATGAACTCTTTTGTCTTGCTTAATAAAATGTCTCAGTGTAGAATGCAGACTCGCCTTGTTTTAACAATTAACATTTATCAATCCAAGATTATTACTCAAGTAAAATTTAAATAAGGTAAGTAAAAGTCCTTTAATCTAATTGCATGTTACTGGAGGTGGTAAACTTTTTCTTTCTTTTTTTTTTTTTGGTGCCAAGGTAACTGTGGGGCATTCATCATTCATGACATGAAGGCTCTTTGGAGATTAGAGATACATAAAATTGGGATTGTGTCCATAAATGCATACATTATGATAAGGTTAGGAAAACAATTTTTACTTTGCAGTAAGTGGCTCATTTGTGATTTTCAGTCTTCCCAATTGAGTCTGTTTCTTAGTTATCTTACACTGATTATAAAATTTCCATGACTATTTATTTAAAAAATGTATGCTTTTATTTTTTGAGGTGGCTGCTAGTATTAGTGGTAGAAATTATGCTTCTCAAATTCTCTATTTTCTTAACTTTTCTTTGGTTGACCAAGTTTTAGATAGAATGCAAGTGAATTTTTCTTCCTGGATTTGGAGTTGTCAATTTCTTTTTGTCATAGTTTTTATTTATATTATAAGGTTTATGTAGTTAAGTGCATAGTTTCATATTTTCTGAATATACTGTAATTTTTATCTGTATAAAATTTTTCTGCTTATTCTGTTTATAACTCTTCCCTTTAAATTCTATTTTTAAAAATATTGTCATGTTACATTTGTATATTTATTTATTTGTATTTTTTTGCCATAGGGCACGTGTGCTTGCCAGAGAGACAGAAAGAGGCAGTAACAAGGAAAGTGAGAAATCATCCCCCAGGGGGATGGCCATACCATAAATCCTTCTTCTCCTGCTATTTTGGGCATGCATGCATGCACATCCTGTGTGAGTCCCAAGCCTCCAGGTCTGGGACTCAAACTGTGGTTGGCCATGTGGGAGCCTAGCACCTTTTAACTGCTACACTACCTGCTGGTCCCCTTTATGTGATATTTTCTTGAATATTTTTCTCTTTTTTATCAGTCATTTTGTCTTTTTTTGTTGTAATTGTTTTTCTTACAAATAGTATGCAGCTATTTTAAATTATTTATTTTAAAATTTTTATTTTATTTTATTTTTTACCTTCAATCACTGTGTATTATTACAGTATACCAAATGAATTTTCCCATCACAAACACACTATACTCTGATTCAAGCAAAGATATTACCATACACATTATCATCAACAGATAACTTTTCATTTTTGTGTCCCTTAAACGTGTTGTGCCTTTCTTTTTCCCCTTGATTCCCTACATCTCACCCTCCTCCATTTCCTACCCTCTTCCTGCACTGCTCTCCATGATTTTATACCTTCCAATCTTTCAGTGTCTGCCTTAGAGTGCATGGAAAATTTCCTGCTAACAGAAGCCAGTCAGACTATGAAAGAGAGGCATTGTGTGTAGTCACTCAAGATATACTGAATGTTGGCAGCTATATTTTTAAAACAATCTGAGAACTTTTAGTCTTTTAGTATTGAATTCAACTTTTATATTTTTGTTTACTAATATGGTCCAATTTGTTTTCTCATTATAGTTTTTATTTTGTTTTCTAAGCTCTTTTGTTTCTCTCTACTCATTATTATCTTTGGAATACTCATGTTTTTTTAAAGTCATATATATTTTTTCTTGTGTACTTGGAAATTTTAGAGCTTACAGAAATTTTTATTTTTTTAATTGCAAGAGAAAGAGGAAGAGAAAGAGAAAGAGCACTTCCCCAATGGGACATGCATATATCACAATCCTTTTTCCTCCACTTCTCTATCCTATCATGATTTTGTTAGGTGCACATGCACCGATTGTGTTTTTCAAATTGTTGGACTAAGATTCAAACCATGGTCAGCCATGTGGGATCCTGCTTTGTAAACATAGGACTTAACTGTTGGGCTATGTGGCTGGTCCTGATATGTGTTTTTACTTACTATTAAAAGAAGGTATTATTAGAAATTAACACTGCCATTTTAATGTTAATCAGAAATTACATAATTCATATGTAATTAAAATTATATAACTTGATAATTGAAAAAGACTATATTAATATAAAGTAATAAACAAGCAACCATGAATCTATCACATAATTATGAACTAGTAGAACATTATCAATATCCTTATATAATCTTTGCGATACTCCTATTCCATCATTTGCCAGGTTAATGAACTTGCTTGTGTTACTAGTTGCTCAGAGAGGTTTCTAAAAAAATAAGAGGGCTATATGAGGGCCAACCTAGTGTGGGAAAGCTGGAACCCATGTGACCGACCACAGTTTGAGTTCTGGCTCCGGAGGCTTGGAAGCTAATAAAAAGTCAGCAGTCACAGTACTAGCTACCTCTGTTGCAGTGGAATTGGTTATAGGTACTGTTGCAGTAGTGGCAACTGGAGGGACAGTGGATACTGTGGTGACAGGCTTTGTGGCGGCTGAGGTGGTAGAAGTGTTTATGACTATGGATGAAGGGCTGGTCGCAGCAGCTATCACGTAAAGACAGTGAGCTGGCACAAATGTACTGATACTGTCTGTAAATATAATACTAACAGAAGACTTAGTTGTCACAGTGATTATCAAAGAGCCAGTGGCTAAGAGTAGTGATAAAACCAGATATTATGAGGCCAGCAGATGGCATAGTGGTTATGCTGCTGGATTCCCACATGGTTCCTGGTGGCTTGAAATCATGCTGGGCAAGTGTGAGTGAGTGCCCAAGATCCCTGGAGGAGAACAGAGGAGAAGGGATTGCAGCAGGGCCATCTCCCCCCAGGGGGTATTTTCTCACTTTCCTCTCATTGTCTCTGCCTCTCTCTAAAAACCAACAAATAAAAACAGATATTATAGGAGGTGTGGTAGTTGTAGAAA
The DNA here is from genome assembly GCF_000334495.1 of Tupaia belangeri chinensis. NCBI lineage: Eukaryota > Metazoa > Chordata > Mammalia > Scandentia > Tupaiidae > Tupaia > Tupaia belangeri. The sequence goes on along the minus strand of NW_006159548.1, from coordinate 542,071 downwards.
AAAATAGTGGAAGTGGGCACATTAGCAGAGTTCATCATGTGTTCTCTCATATTTTTGTCAATGCTACGTCTCATATTTTTGTCAATGCTGGTCATATTGGCAATATAGTAACCATGAAGTACTAGGGAGAAATGTTAACCTGTTGAAATACCCACTTTGTAAGAAAAATAATAATGTGATTTGAATGTATAAAAGAAAATGAAATGAAAAAAAAGAAAATATTTCACTTATATTGTCATCAGTGAGGTCTGACTATAGGCTTACTTACATATTTTCAGTGTAAGAACCACTTTCCTAGAATGCGTGCCTTTTTAATTTAACATTTTAGTTTTCAAAAAAGCTTGGTATTATTTTTGCTCGACATTGAAAGTCGTCACTTGAAATCCAATAACTTTTAATACTGTGTATATTTTTTGCTAATGATTTAAGATATTTATTTGCAAAAACTTGAGAAAGATCAGTACTCTCGTTGCACATTAAGCTCTTGATATGTCTACCTCCTTTGCCTCCCTGAATATTGAATCATAAATTACTTGGGAGGAGGGTGAGTGGTAGGTGACAGGAAACTCCAGATTTCCAGTGGGTATTATGGGCCTAGATAGGAAATGTTAGCACTGTGCCTTTCTTGTTAAAGGTATAAGGAGATGAGCACGTGGTATGGTATCTTTTTGAAGTCCAGTTCCACATACACCTTTTGATTTCCACATTCACGATTTTTAATCCTCAATATTTTTTTAGTAATATTTCAGAAAGTTTGTGAGAATGCAGAGAAGATATTAATTTTACTATAAATACCATTCTTTTCTCCATAGACTCTTTGGAGAATAATGAGAATAATGTCCATAAGGCATTTGACATCCCTCACTGAAACATATACAAACGCACAAACCAGAGGGGAATTGCAAACAGAAGGGTATTTGAATGATATTTGAAAAATGATATTTTGAAATGACATTTGAAAAATATTAAGAGTGATAAATTCAAAGATAAATATTTAGGTCAAGGAAATCGAACACTGGATTTGAATACATTGCAGTTTGGTGTATAATATATAAAAATAGTTTTATATGAGAACAGAAAAAAGTGTATAATATAAAATCTGAGATGAGCACATAGGAAGATTGAACCAAGGGAAGCTCAATCAGGTCACCAGGCCAACAGACCCAGATGTAGGAGCCACTGCACTGCAGGCAGAGAGAGGGCTCAATCTCAGTTGTCATAGAAGATACTATGTGCTTGAAGGTACCATGTGTCTTCATATAAGAAAGAACTTAGAAGATAAATTGAGGGGCCAGTTGGGGTGCTGGATTCTCACATGACTAGCCGTGGTTCAAGTCCTGGACCTGCTAGCTTAAAAAAAAAATCACAACAAATGAATAAAGTTAAAAAACAAAGAAGATGAAAAATTGGCAGAAACATGACCATTTGGATTCTGGTAGAAGAAAGATATCCACAAAAGTATAAAGAGCTTCGAAATACTAAGAGAGAATAAAAATATAAATAGAAAGAAACACTAGTATAATTATAATACATTATTCATAGATTGTTAGTTGATATTTATGCTTTAATGAAAAACTGGCTGATTGGATCTCTAAATTCACAAATATCCATTGTCATATTTTAAATGCAATATAAGCTATATATCAAAATCGAATATAAAAATAAGTAGGCTGGGGCCAACAAATAGTTACATTGCTGAACTCTCACATGGCTGACCACAGTTTGAGCCCTTTACCTGCTAGCTTGAAACTCATGCCAGGCACATGTGTGTGTGTGCCCAAGATCCTGAAAGAAGAATGGAGGCAAAGGGATTCTAGCGTGGCCATCACCCCTGGGGATGATTTCTCATTTTTCCTCTCACTATCTCTCTCTCTCCAGAGAGTGTACATGACTAAGGCAAAAACCTCTACTATATATAATATATTTATATATATTACCCTTAGCATTTAATAATCCAAACCAAACTTGCTCTGCAAAGTATTTATGACCATAAACTTTGGAACCACAAAATATGGATTTATATCTTGGATTTTCAATAGGCAAGCCAAGTAGATATGGTTAGTTTATCTATCCTTTCTGTGTTTCAGTTTCCTTACCTATAATGTGGGAGTGATGTTCTTACCTACCCTAGAATGAATCCAGGTTTGTGGTTAAATCTTATACAATTGCAAGGGCCTTATGAAAAAGAATATAAAACTCTTTTTGGTAAATTTTCAAATACATGTAATTATATGAATACGTTGCTAGAGCCTCAAATGAAATGTCATTAATTGTCCTGAAATCTGTTTTTGTATTAACCTCATTGGGTTTCTGTGAAAACCAAATCAATTAATATATGTAAAGCATTTTAGAGTGGTGTCTAGAATGTTGTAAATGCTTTGTAAACATGTGCTTCAAACAATATCAAGTATTATCAAGATCTGACATATTTAAAAGAATGAAGAAGACCTTATTTCAAATAATAATCATACATTTGGACTGGAAAAAATGCGAAGTCATGATCAGGTTTTTTTTTTTTTTTAAGAGTATCTATGTGTGATAGACTGACACCTCCTTCCCTAGAACAATAGCTCTCATCATGTGGAAGGAACTGGGTTGAGGAGCAGGCAGGCAGGGAGGGGGATGATCCCTTCCAAAACTGTCACTGAATCCAAAAGGTCGTTTGAGAAAAAGTATAGACGGTCAGCAGATGGCACTGTGGTTATATCACTGATCTCCCACATGGCCTAGTGAGATTTGAGTCCCAAACCCAGTGGCTTCAAAATCATGCTGGGTGCATGTGCATGTGTGCCCATGATCCCAGGAGGAGAATGGAGAAGGGACTGTGGTGTGGCCATCCCCTCCAGAGGTGATTTCCCATTTTCACCCTCACTTTCACTGTATCTCTCTCTCCAGTGAGTGCACATGCCTCATGACAAAAACTTCATAAAAAAAGTTAAAAAGAAAAAGTACAGAAAGCAGTACTTTGATATCTCAGGCTCATATTCTACCTTGCTACTGACAAGTTTTATTACTTTCAAAGAGTTCCTTGAACTATTTGAGTTTTTGCAAGTGTAAAATGAGGATAAAGTACAATTATATAAGACTCTTGAGGAGACTGTGTGATGTAATTTCTGTGCAGCAGTTGTTTTAGCACCTGGCCCCTGATGATAACTCATTAAATGTTGTCTGCTATTTACAAAATGATGAGAGCTATTGTTCTAGGGAAGGAGGTGTCAGTCTATCACACATAGATACAGTTGTGATTGTTGATGCCAGGGAGGTTGGTATGGTGGGAGGAGCACTAGTGGCAGCAACAATGGAGACCCCAAACTGTGGTATAGATGGCAATAGGTGCAGTAAAGAGAGCAGTTGTAGGTATGACAGTTTTTGGGGGTGACAGAGGGATCAGAAGTGTCCTTGGTAATATTTTTGTTACTTGTAGCAGTAGTAGTAGCAGTAGATGGTATGGTATTGACAACTGATGTAACTGTAACAGGGATTATAGTGGAGGCAGTAGAAATAGATGTTGAGAACATGGTAGTTTCAGGTTTGAGAATATCAGTAGTTATAGAAAATGATGCATTAGTATTTGCAGTTTTGTCAGAGGTGGACATTTCAGTGTTAGATAGGGAAGTCAAGTCAAATTGGGTAGTGGCTGCTGATATAGTGGTGGTACAAGGAGTCAGAGCAGAAGCAAAGGCCTGGGTAGTAGAGGCAGGTGTTGTGATAGCTGTAGGTAGCGGATTAGTGGTGGCTACTCTGGATGTGGCAGGAGCAGAAGTAGTGACTTGCATTGTTTTAACAGCAGCAGTCTGAGCAGGAGTAAATGTGCTAGAAATTATGGTGAGAGAAACAGATGTTGCTACACTTGTACTTTTAACCTGAATTGTAGAAAAAGGTGTGCCAGAAGGTTGAGATGATGGGGTAGGTATGGATGCCAAAGTAGTGGATGAAGAAATGGAAATGGCCCCTGATGTGTTTGCAGCCAGTGGAGTTGGGGTATTAGTTATATTAATGTCCATGGACATAGTGGCTTTCTCTACAGATTTTGTTACCAAGGAAGGTTTGTAGACAGAAGCGATGGTGGGTCCAGATGTGGAAGCTGATGAGGTTAAAGCATCAATTGTTATTATTTTCAGGTGTTTTCTTAGAGGTTATGATGGTATCAGCAGGAGAGCTAGTAAGAATCTCATCTTTGGTAGGAACATCAGAGAAGGTAGCTATGGCTTCTGTTATGGGCCTTGGCTAAGGTTTAGTTTTAGCAGATGTCACAATATTCATGGACATGAGTGTGGCTGATTTTGTGGCAAGATTTTCAGGTTTCCTCATGGGAAATTTGGTGATAAATGAAGGTGATTCTGGATATTCAGGCTGCCATGAAACTGGAGATTGATGTCCAGTGGATTTTGGCTTACAAAAACGAATTGGTTTATGTTTTGGACAGCCAACTTTGTTTTTCTTAGATGGATTTGAATGACATTTGCATGAACCAATTTTTTGTGGATTATTTTTTGGTTTACCAGGATTCCCATGTGGATGATGGTTTAGGTGAACTTTTGATTTGCCAGGTCTCTGCTCCTGGGATTGCTCTTTTATATGTTTAATTCTTTTTTGTCTTGTTTTTGTTTGGGTTTTTGAGTGGCTTGGTTGTTTTATTATAACCCTATTTCAACAACATTTCATGTGGTTAGTGTGCTGGGGAAGATAGATTTTTGTTTTCATGTGTCTTTTCTTCAGGTTTATATTGCTATTTAATTTTGACAGTTTAGATGTTTTTATTGGTTTTGACTTGCTTTGAAGTTGATCATTTTCTTTACTAATTGAAGCTGAAGAAGATTTAGATCGATGTGGGTTTTGTTGAATGTCAGGACTGTACTGAGATTTAGATTTCCATGGCAGTATCATAGGAGTTTTATGTGGATAATATTTGACAGTATTAGATCTTTTGTTAGAGACTGACTTCCTGTGACTTGGATGTTGCTGGCTACTTTGTTGTGTTGAAGATTTTAGCCCAGGATTTGGGTGGCCAGGTCCTGGGAAAAATTCTTTTTTGTTAAGTTCTTTTATGTATGTATTTTCCTGTTTTGTAAATCTTTTTGGTTGAGATTTTGATTGCTTTGGCCGAATGAATAATTTTGACTTAATTTTGGTTGGAACCTTTTTTGTATTAATTGAAAGATGTTTAGATTGATCTAGTTTAGTGTGAATATAAGCACCTAAATATGTTTTAGATTTTTGGGGGAGTGTTGGTGATATTTTTGGCTGAGATTTAGCAGATCTCGAACTTGTTTTAGGAGATAAATTAATATGAATTTTGGGATGACGACTACTTAGTTTGACAGGGGAAATTTGATTAGGCTTCATCTTCTTTGATTGGTTGGAAGCATCAAGATTTAAGTGAGCTTGGAAGACTGTAGATCGTTGTCGACTAGGTTGAAGACCAGTCTGAACAGGTTTAACCGAGGAAAGTACATGCCGAAGTGAAGCTGATCCTTGGGCAGATGGACTTGGTAATGGTCTGTTTTTTTTGGCTTATTTCTCTCTTGTGTCTCACTTGACTGGAGAAAAGGAAGATTTAAAAAAAAATTAAACATATATAATATGTCACATACTGCTTTTGGTCCCAGGCAAGATAGACTGCTGATATGGGTTCTGCAGTTTAGAAGGCTAGAGTGTCCACATTTGTGTTCCTATGTCCTCTTCTAGTGTCTGGTGGGGGTTGGCAAAAGAAGGACACAGGCAGGGGGAGAGAGCTTGGTGGACTGCAGGCTAGGGCTACAACCTGGCTATTGTTGTCATTATAATTATTCCACCTTCTGACAACAGAATTCACAGTCTGAGAACTGTAAAGGGACTTTCTTTCTTGCTTTTTGATTTTTTTTAATTTAATATTTCTGCCATACAGTTGCATTACTTTCTCACAGCTAAAAATACAAAAAGAAAAGTGTGTATTGATGCTACTTGGGAGATTGAACTGAGTTTACATAAAATATGATTTTCTTTCTGTTGTACAGAAAGTATAGCATTTACCAAGGAGATAAACTCACACTTAACCCAGTTGGCCATATGCATTAGTAATGAATTCTTTTGACTTCTTCACTTTCTAAATATCTTTGTACTATTAACCTAGTATAGATAACTAGTTTCTTTGCCCTGAGGACTTGGCCTTATTAATTGTCTTTTTCATATTCCACATTTTTCTCTTTTCCTATGTAGAGTTATATTCCCTTCAATTATAGGTTTTCCTTTAAGAGGATGTATATTTTCCTTGAGGTGTGAGTCATTGACTAAAGGTCACAGCTCAATTGTATTAATAGATGCTTCTTTAACCACTGAAATAAACTGAACTAAGTAGTCTCAAAGGGCAAACTGTCTTTTTCATCTCATTTCTTGCAATAGTCCTGGATGTTGAGATTTACTTTTCCCACTCTTTGCAATCTTACAGCAAAATTTTGAGTCTTTTATTTCTTCTACTTGTAGTGCATAGCTTAAATCTGCCAGTACATTTTTTTTAGTAGCTTTCAGATGCACCTTTTCAATATCCTACGCTACTTGGCATGTAAATGCTAAGGGATTAGTAATTATTGGTTGAAAGAAAAACTGACTAGTCATTATCATAGTTTTTATTTAGACACCTATAGCCTTCATACATAGGGTACTGCCACCAGTCATTCCCTATTCTGATTAAAGATTCTCATATTTGTCAATATATTATTTTTAAAATACTCTTCTTCATTATAAAATTCCTTGTATATATTATAAAGATACTTCTAATATGGTAGAGCTATTAATTCTAATAATTTTATCCTAACATTTTGGCTCTTTTCTAGTTGGACCCATACGTATAGTGTAAGGCACCTCCTTTCATTGACAGTACTATTCTTATGTAATAAGATATTTAAATAATAATAAAGTTCTTTATAAAAGATGTTGACAGCTTTTAAAGACAACATATATAATATTAAAAAGGCACTGAATCCAAGCCTTACGGAAGTAGGGGCATCACCTGTCTGGTTATTTCCACACTCAATTTTCACAATCTACATAGTAGCATTCAATAAAAATGTATTGAATCAATTTAATATGTAATTTATCTAAACTTAGCTTTATTCTGATCTTTATAATTCACTCTTTGGCTGTCCTTAAAAATGATCTATGTTAGTCGTATGTATTCTTAGATCCTATCTCTATCAGCTCTCCTTACTCTGCCTGCCCTGGCCCAGTGTTTATGTTTTCAAGTGTTTAGCATTCCTTATGTTTCTCGGTATATATTTTGAGGGCTAATTTATTTTTCCTATTAAGAGTATTCCATTAATTTTTCTTCATCCCCCATTCCCAGTTCTTTCTCTTTTTCTCCATTTTGTTTTTATTTTTCCTGCTTTCCTGTCTCCTTGCCTCCCTCTGTTATTGTTTCCTTACTTTATCACATTTGTATTGGTGCCTGTTATGTCCCAGGGAGAATGTTAGATGCTAGGGGATTTGAGGACGTACAAGACAGATATGGTGCATATGCTCATGGGATTTAACTGCATTGTTAATTTATGTCTAAAGCCATTTAAATACATTAATCTTTCATTAAATTCTAGTAAATTATCAGTTAGTATGTGGCTTTAACAAAAAAATGCATTTAGGGGTCAGCAGATAGGTGTAGGTTACGTTGCTGGACTCCACATGACCAACTACAGTTCTAATCCTGGACCCAGTGGCTTTAAAATCATGATGGGCATGTGTACTTGCATGCCCAAGATCCCAGGAGGAGAATGAAGGAGAAGAGACTGCGGCATGACCTTCCCACTTGGGGAGTGATTTCTCACTTTTCCTCTCACTGTCTCTGTCTCTCTCTGGTGAGATGTGCCTTATGGCAAAAACATTAAAAAAATTGCATTTAATTTTTATAGCATTTCCTATTTGTGTATATACACAATCTTATGGTTAAAATAATAAATACAAAATGATTAGAACTGAGGAATGAAACTCTTGTGTAATAGAACTATGGTGGTTATTGATCAAAGGTATGAGCAGAACCACAATATTTATCCTTAGATATCATATTATTATAAATATATTTATATAGATATAAATGTTTGTGCACTCTTATGTATTAGTATGTGATCAAGTCTACCAGGTATGATGGACTAAATGATGTTGCCTTCATTTACATATAAATGGTTCCTTATGACCTATCCTCCACACAGGAGACAGAATGTTTTTACAAACAAAAATTAGGCTCGAAACTGCCTGTTTAAACTTACCGATGAGTTTCCATTGACTTCAGAATGAAATCCAAATTTCTTACCACCACTTAAAAGACTCTTGGGAGCTGGCCCTACCTCAATCTCCTTCTCATTCACTTCCAAACACTGAACATCTTTCTATTACTTGAATGAGTCAAGCTTTTCCTCTTTTTTGAGAGGGTTTCTTCTTTTCTTTTCTTTTCTTTTCTTTTCTTTTCTTTTCTTTTCTTTTCTTTTCTTTTCTTTTCTTTTCTTTTCTTTTTTTTTGGTTGTTGTTGCTATAGGGCACCTGCACTTGCCAGAAAGACAGAGAGAAACAGAGAGACAGAAAGCAAGAAATCATCCCCCGGATGTGGGGGAGTGGTCATTCAGGAATCCCTTCTCCTCCATTCTCCTCTAGGGACCTTGGGCATGCATGCACATGTGGTTGGTGTGTTTAAGCCACTGGGTCTGGGATTTGAACTGCGGTCGACTACATGGGAGTCCAGTGACATAGTCATTACACCAACTGCTGGTCCCTCCTCTTTTTGGTATACCTTTGTCTAGAATTCTCTGCTCCAATATCATTGGCTGTTTTTAATTTCTCATAATTCAGCTAAATGATACTTTTTTGGTAAGGCTTTTTGAAATAACCTATATGTCTATAATTTCATGATATTTTAGTTTCTGTATTTTAATCACTGTCTAAAATGATCTACTTATTTCCTTTTTAGGATATGCCTCCACTCCCCAAAATGCTTTATGAGAGCACTGACTTTGTCTTCCTTGTTCTATTCTGTATTTCCATCTTTTTGCTGTGCCTGGCACATAGCGTGACTTTGATAAATATATATTGTATGGGACTTGCAGGTGGCATGGTGGTTAAGGGCGCTGGACTCCCAGATGGCTGACCATGGTTTGAGTCCCGGACCTGGTGACTTGTTTTCTCACTTTCTCCTTTCTATCTCCCTCCCTCTGAAAAAAAAAAAAAAGTAAAAATAAGGTTAAATAAATTATTATTATTTTTTTTTGGAGAGGTTTTTGCTACAGGGTGTGTGCCCTTGCCAGAAAGACAGAGAGAGACAGAGACAGAAAACGAGAAATCACCCCCCAGGGATATGGCCATGCCACAATCTCCTCTCCTCCATTTTCCCCTTGGGATCCTGGGCACACACACACACACATGCGCCCGGTGTGAGTTTAAGCCACCAGGACTGGGATTCGAACTGAAGTCAACTACATGGAAGTCCAGCAGCATAGCCATTACGCTAACTGCTGGTCTCAAATAAATTAATTCTTAAATACATATATATATATATATATATAGTATGATAAATAAATTGTTTATGTTACTTTGTTGAAATTTTAGTGTGATCTAAAGCTGGTTCATTAACTTTTGTTGGAAAATAGGCTTTTAGTGTGTCATACTGCTCTTAAAATCTTTCTTTCCTTAAGATTTAGCTTTTCTATTTCATGGCTAATATTTTCTAGAGGTTAACAAACAAAGAAATAAACATCAACAGTCTAAGAATTTGAACTTTCTTTTGTGGTAGTTGATATTTTTGTGTTTTAGGATAGGGAAAGAAGGAAAAGAAAAAAAATGCAGTTTATTACATCACATTGTCTGGATTTTTGGGTGGGAATGATATGGATCAATACCCTGTGGCTCTCTGTTTGGAGATTCCTATTATGTATGAATTAATACTGAGCTGTTACTTAGAAGCTGAAATAGAGGAGGCAATGGTCCTCTGTGTTCTGTGTGATATTCAGAAATAACTAGGCTTGAACAGGCATAATTAGTCATATTCTTTGTTGATTATATATGCAAAGTTAACTCTGCATGTATAGACATATGGACAGTTATTCAAGATCCTTTCATTCAAAATACTCATATCCTTCATGAATTTTTTAGGATTTAGTTAGAGTAACAGATAGATATTTAAAAGCAACTGCCATAAATTCTATCATTGTTTTCCATACTGAGAACTTCATACTGAACAGCAGATTATGTGGAATGGAGAAAAAAATATTCACTAGAAGTTATATCTTTATGGTCTTTTTGGGTATTTAAAATGCCATTTACACAAATATAGTTAAGGTGATAATAGTAGTAAAATGTTAAATTTGTAATAAGAAAATTCAAGTCCTACATATCAATTCTAAGAGTATAAAAGCTGAAATCAGAGATGTGGTAGTTTGTTCTCTTTTTCAATAGCAAAAAGACTACACCCACAAGCATACTAATATTTATATATCTCTTAAATAATTTTTTCTTTACAATTAAATATAAAGGCAGGTTACTTTAGCTCAGGAGTACTTACCAAGAAGCAGGTTGTAATATCCAGTAGGCCCAAGGTAAGGTAAGGTGTTCTCATTGCTCCCAGCTCTTTGAAAGTAAGCACAAGGAATATCCATTTTAGTTGTCATAGACCCTCTGACTTTTACAGAATAATGATAGTAATGAAGAACAGGCTGGTAAATAATAGACCAAATTGAGACTAAATTTATTTATTTATTTTTTTGCAAATAAGTTAGTTTATGCCTCTTTTTGGTAAAAGGGGTAATGGAGAGAGAAAAAAAAACTTTCAGAAGAAGATTACAGTGCACTTATTACTAGAGTTTAGCTTTGTCCATATCTGTTTTTTTGATTGTTTAGTATCTACCTACTGTTTGAACAGAATCCTAACCTTTTTCCTGGCTTTGAGTCTTAAGCAAAAATTTTCTTTAACACTTTTTGATTTTGATTTACTAAAGCTAAAACTACTTTTCTTGAAATAAAAAAATACATAAAAAACAAAATATGTATTTAATGACTGCAGTAAGCTATATAGCCTCAGCTAGGTGCTACTTTAGAGTATGTTCATTCTACTCACTGAGGTTTATGACTCATGTCAGACATATGCTCATGGATATATATATATATATATATATCAGCTGCACTTGCTATTGAACGTATTTAGATTAAGTGAGATCTTTTGTAAATCAATAAAATGTACGGGGAAAAAATCAATGCGAGCCAGGCAGTGGTGCAATGGTAATAAAACTGGGCCCACATGGGAAAGGTCCTAGGTTCAGCTCCTGGGACCACTTTGAACACATGGTACACATGTACTGGTGCCCATGTGCCAGGCCAGCTGAGACTGGGAGTGGATCTCAGTGTAAAGACCATGCTGGGGGTGTCTGTT
>NW_006159548.1:517741-530660 GCF_000334495.1 Tupaia belangeri chinensis | reverse complement strand
CCTATCTCTCTTTCATGGAAGAAATAACTAAACTTAAAAAAATGTAATCACTGTGAGATAATGTTATTAGAATTGCAAAAGAATGTGCTTCCCAATGAAATATATAAAACATAAAATAATATTTGGATTATCTTTTAATGCTAGGAAATAGGATTATGATATTATATATTTTATAGTAAAATTGATGCTATTGAAGTTTTGCTGAACTGGTGTTAGGAATTGAAATATTCCAAAATACTCTATGATGAGTACTAATGGAAAATAAAAATACAGTTAAGTTGCATTAGATTAAATAAATATCTGTCATGTTAAAATACAATTATGTACTGTAGTTAATCAAATATAAGTGGTTTCTAGGTATTTTCTGAGGGCTAGCTAGTCTAAGTTTCTATTAGAGAGTTGGTATATTTAGAGTTGATACTGAAATTATTTTCAGTAATATTAATCTTATGTTTATAAGATTCTTAATTCAATGGAAATTATTTTATCCCATTGTATTAAGAATTTTAGCAATATAGATTGGTATCATTGAAACTGATTTAGTAGACAATATCACCTCTTTATGCAGTGTAACGGCACCTCCAGCTGCCCTAGCTCTTTCACAGAATCATCATTTGTCAGATTCTTACTCCCAAGCAAGTCTGCACTTTCTGTAAATACTTACATTTAATCATGAAGAGTTACAAAAAGAGGGGCTGGTATTATCATCTAACAATTCAGAGAGCATTATTTAAAGCCTCAAATCTAAAAAGTAATTGAATAAATACTTTAATTCAGGACTATCCAAGGATACATCCTATGGTTTAATTCAGATACAGTGGAAAAATCAGACATGAAGTATTTTTCAAAACTTTTCACAATGCAAAGAAGAAAATTTATTGTAAAAACATTTTTTTCCCTCATAAATTCTTGGTTTGATTGCTTCAAAGACCTATATAGGGCAAAGTATTTTTGTCCCTCAGAAATCACAGATTTTGCTAATCTTTCTTTTCTTCTTATTTAAAATTATTTTTAGCCACAGTATACATAAATTAAATATAGCCATTATATTATGAAAAGTAGCATGCAGCTTCACACATAGTGGTTTATATTAGGACTAATGTAGAGTTAGACAGTAAATGTCACTGATGTTAAAATTATTTGCTGGTAGGGAACCAGCAGTTAGCCTAATGGCTATGTCGCTGGACTCCCACGTAATCGACCGCGGTTCGCGTCCTGGACCCGGTGGCTTAAAACTCACGTCGGGCGCGTGTGCGTGCGTGCCCAAGATCCCGAGAGGAGAATGGAAGAGAAAGGATTGTGGCGTGACCATCCCCTCTGGGGGGTGATTTCTCGCTTTCTGTCTCTCTGTCTCTCTGTGTCTGTCTGGCGAGCGCACGCGCCCTATAGGGAAAACCTCTCAAAAAAAAATAATAATTTGCTGTTAGAAGATTGGAACAAGAAATTAAGATGTGGTAAATTAGGTAAGAAGTGGATTCCACTAATACTAGCCTTGTGAAATCTCATGAATGAATGAATGAACAAATATATATATATGTGTATATATATATATATATATTTTTTTTTTAACAGGTGTTACTATATTGTAATCCTCCTGCCTCAGCCTCCCAGTTAGCTGGTTCCACAAGTGCACGCCACTGCACCTGGCTTTCAGATGACCAGGGTAGCCTGCCGAGTGTCAAAATCAATCGGCATGTGCTACTGTGGGTGGGCCATGAATACGGATACTGTTTTCTATCATATTATCAGATTGCTACTTTAAACACTGAAAAAATAAAATCACGTAATTAACCACATTTTTATCTGAAAGCATTTAGAAATGTTCTGATCAATTACCTTTTACATTAATCACTAGAAATACAATGTTTAGAATATAAACTTGGGTATTGATTCAAAGTCTTAATTTATGAATTCTTAAGTACCTACCCTTGAAATAATTCTTGCCTCAGATCTGGTTAAGCCATCTGTCAATTGAACTCTTGTCAGTTACTGTGTACAGGCATTTCACTAGCCAAGAAGCCACTTAAAGTCTAATGTGGCAAATAATAAGGATCAGTGAGAGAGTGCTTCTTATAGTCCTCCCACTGGCTTCTTTTAAATAGGAAATAATGTAATTGAATAAAAGGTTATGTCTAGATTATTTGACAGTTCGAGAATGAATAGCTGTTTATTTAGTTGACACTTGTCTTTTGGATGTCAATTTTGTTCTCAGAAACAGTGGGTTGTGTCTTAATATGCATATTTTTCTTGCATAAGTTATGTGTTCTGGACAAAAGCATTAACTCTTTTTGGGCCACAGAGAAATCTCTTACTAATCAATAAAAAAAGAAAAGAATAGCTTAAAAATATCTCTATGCTGGGCTGTTCCCATAGCCTAGTGGTAAGGGAGCCAGATCCCACAGTCACATCCTAGACTTGGCTGCTTGGAAAAATGCCAGGCACATGTGCCTTTGTGGGCAAAATCCTGACAGATCAGAAAAATAGAGGGGAAGGAATTTTAGTGTGACTATGCCTTGTTGGGGGGTGCTTTCTCCACTTCTCTCTCTGTGTCTCTCTGGTGAGTATTCACATCCTCTGGTAATTAAAAAAAAAAAACTCTGTGCATACAAACGAAGTTGCATATTACTAAATAATTTTGAGGTTATATTGTAATACAGCAATTAAGTGTGTGCAGAGAAGCCGAATCCTATATAGCTGGCTAGGCTTCAGGTCCTGGCCCCAGCTGCTTGAAATACACTCAGAGCACATATGCCAGGGTCTTGACAGAATAGAGAATTGAAAGAAAAAAGTTTGTGCATAACCAGGCCTCACAGAGGGCTGCTTCTCTCTCTCTCTCTCTCCTTCTCTTATGTGCATGTGCTCTTTGGCATTAAAAAAAATTGGGGCTATAAACAAATTAATAAAGGGAATTACAAAACATTTACAGCTGAATGACAGTGAAGCACAAAAAGTATCAAAATGGGTATATAGAAATAAAATTTCCTTTTCACCAGAGCACCCGGAGACAGAGGGAAAGTCTAACTTTGTCCCTTCCTTTCAGTGAATTATAGTCTGGGGATGTGTCCATGGTCTGATGGTTAGGGCAGCTGAATCCCACATGGCCAATTACACAGTTTGAGTCTGGAGCACGTGGCTTGAAAAACATGACAGATGTATGTACATGAATGCCCAAATCACAAAGAGAGAGAGAGATGGAGGAGATGGAGGAGAAAGGATTTTGTGACTGTTCCCCATGGGGGTACTTTCTCCTTTTCCTTTCTCTTTCTCTTTTTCTCTATGGTACACACATATCCTCTAGACCAAAAAAAAAAAAAAAAAAAAAAAAAAAAAAAGGTTAACACCAAGGACAAAGTACCCCACTAACTCACTGTCTCAAATGTGGCAGGAATGGCCATAGTCATTACCTGGTCTTTATTGATATCAAGGCTACTATTTAGTGTTTTTAAGTTGTTCACAGAATGAAGGTGCTCAGAAATAGGCAAGCAAAAGTTGAAATCTGGTTCTCCATCTATTTACCAAGCCATGAACCTTAGTGCAGTGTTATGTTGGATGGTAGAAGGGGTGTATGTTTCTAATTTCCACAAAGGTGCTGTATGTTTTATTGGAAGCCTTGAAAAATATTGCTCGGATTTAAATTCAAGACACGGCTTGGTTGTTTCTTGGATGTCTGCATCCTCTTTACTTCAAAATAGTATTTATAAAATAGTATGATTGTGGTCTAGCACTTTCTGCAGCCTCTAGTAGTGAGGTGACTATTAGTTGCCCATATTCCTTATCTAAGTGTTTATATAAACAGCACACAGTCTTAAGCTGAGTGACTCAGGGAGTCACAATATGGTTTCTGTATGTATTAAGCCCCTTTATTTTATGGGGTTTCCTCAGTGTAGTGAAACCTATGGATGATGATTTTTTTTTCTAATTATTCCTTGAAAAAAACCAAACTCTTTTTTCTTGAATTATTATAAAGTAGTTGTGATCCAGTTGTATGCCCTGATCACTTGGCATCAATGCACGTGTTACATAAGTTTGTGCCATATTTTAGATTTCTCTTCTTTCTTACTCTTCCCTATTTATGTAGCCCTTCACATTCTGGCATAAAGAGTCATGAAAAGAAGTTAATCAACAGAACGTAAAACAGACAACAACAAACAGAGTCATAAAGTAAAAGTCAGAATTGGGTTTGAATTTGGTGACAGACTGGGGTCAGAAAGATTGTGACCATGGGGCCAGAGGTCTCTGTAATGCTGAACTCATGCAGGAATGTCCTAAATTCACATTCTGAGGCCTCCTTGTACATGCTGGGTGCATGTGCCTATGGTTTGGGCTGACTGAAGGTGGCATGGATTATGGCATGAATATTCTTGTGGGGGTAACTATCTCTTTCTCTGTCTACTATAGAAGAAAAAAAAATAACCTAAAAAAAAAAATAGAGACTAGGATCCAGCACACCGACATCAAATCACATTAATAGTAACCAGACGCAGCAGTTGGCGTAATGGCTGTGTCGCTGGACTCCCATTTAGTGGACCACGGTTGAAATCCCGGACCTGGTGGCTTAAATTGACGCTGGGTGTGTGTGCGTGTGTGCCCAAGATCCCTAGAGAAGAATGGAGAAGGGATTGTGGTGTGGCTATCCCCCATGGGTGGGGGTGTGTGATTTCTTGCTTTCTATCTCTCTGTCTCTGTCTTTCTGGTGAGTGCACATGCCCTATAGCAAAAACCTCTCTCTCTCTCAAAAAAAAAAGTAACTAGACATGAATCAGATTGGTCATGAAAAGCCAGAAATGCTGAAGAGCAAAGTAAGATTTTCAAATTAATGTCAAGAGTATTGAGAAGAGAAACATACTTCAGTCTTACAGGCGAGAGCAGGAGTTTCCTGGAGGGAAGAAAGTGCCTCCTTTGCTGGTGGCCACTCCCTGTGACCTTGATGTCCACTGAAGCCTGGGAACCCAGGTAGAATGCTGTCCTGGTCACTGTAGTGGGTGTGCATGTTTACGAAGTATCAGGTGTCTTCCCCATGATTTCATCAAATTGGATTCTCAAAGTCCAGTATACCAGAAAGTGGCCTCAGTGTCGTTAATATTTCTGGTACTTTGCAAATTTCACTGGCATCTGATAAGGACTATGTTATGTTCTGTGAACTAATACTAAAATGAATCCTCTCACTGATTATCTTATGGGGATGAAATATCTGGCAATATAAGCTTAATCTAAGAGGCAGCTCATTTTATGACACAGTTTTGTTTTTGAAAAGTTTGTATAAGTTAAATTTTCTGTCAATGAAATTTGTTTAGGAATACTGATATTTAAAGGAGCTATACAGAATAAGTATAGAACCACTCAGCAGATATATAAAACTATATGGAAACTCTTGCCTTGATTATGCAGCACATACAATACAGATTCCCACTCACCCTTTATTAATCTCTATCATCTATATATCTATCATCAGTCATCTATCTCAGGAGTTTCATGAAATAGAATTTATTAGAATTTCTGTTTCATAGGGCACTCACTACTCAAGCTCTTTAAACAGCAAATACACCTGTGTATTAAGCTGCACATTTTATGCATGCCCAGAATATTCTGACATTGCCAAAGATAACATAAAACATACTATATCACTGTAGTTAAGGATGACACTTCAAAGAATTTTTAAGATAAACCACTTTTACAAGAAAACTTGGAAATGCTCTGCAATATTACAACTCATGTACAGAAGAAACTTGGTAGTTTTCTAATATTTGATAATGATTTTTAAAATGTACATGCTGGGTCCAGCAGATAGCATGGCAGTTGGGACACTGAACTCCCACATGGTCAACTGCAGTTCTAGTCCTGGACTTGTGGCTTGAAACTCACACTGGGTGCATGTATGCTTGTGCCCAAAATCTCAGGAGGAGAGTAGAGGAGAAGGGATTGCTGCATGGTCATCTCCCCTGGGTAGGGCAATTTCTCACTCACTCTCTCATTGTCTCTTTCTGTCTCTATGGCAAATGCATACACACTATGGCAAAAACCTAAAAAGAAATTGCCATATTATTGCCAACAATGATTTATAAAACTTAAATGGAAATTTCCAAACTATCAATAGTATAAAGATATTTTAATTGACCATGTTAGAAGAAAGCTGAATTATTATTTTTTTATAGAAATGATCAAAAATATTTATTTGAAGAGGTAACAAAGAATATACAGTGCAGAAAATGTATTTGTTTGCCCATATCATGGTAAAGTGCCTGAGTAGTGAGCGTTCAGTATATATTTACAAACATATCATGGTAAAGTTCCTGGGTAGTGAGCGTTCGGTATATATTTACAAAGGGAAGTTAAAATTGACAATTAAACTAGAGCTGACATAGATCAGTCCTCTTGCCTCTATCTAGCATGAAGAGGGGAGGCTATTTTTTGTGAGGTGCTTTCCTCCTCTGAAGGGTAGATCAAACAGAGACACAGAGAGTTGAAAAGAGATGCAAGGCACTGATGACATGTTGTTTATTGACTGAGAACAGAGCACTTGCAGAGCTCTATTAGCACTCACAGTGTGCTTCCTCCCTCTTGGGACTTAAGGCACATGAAGAGCCCCTTGAGAGCTGTCCCTCCGTCTTAGAGCTCACAGCACAGAGCTGAGCTGAGCTGAGGCTAAGCTAAGCGGAACCAAGGCCACCAGGGTTGAGGAGGGTTGAGCCAAAACCAAGCAGAGCAGGGCTAGCTAGCTGGGCAGGGCTAGCTGAACCTGGTGCTTGTTTTTCTCTTTAAGGAGCTGCAGACAATAGTGGCTCATTGTCAACACCAGACTGTTGCATACACATGTGCATTACATTTAATGGTGCAAAACATCAAAGTCATAATTACATAACAAGTGTGCAACACAGTACAACTAATAAGTTATTTAACCAGTGAACTTGAAACATGGTAAGATACGAAGTGAGGGAACCAGACTAAACCATCCTGATTCCATTTTCTCTACAGAGGCAGAAGCCACCTACAGTGCAGTGATTCTGTGGGCCCCAGCAGGTGAATCAGTGGGGTGTTGGTTTACTTTATAATGTCTAAGTAGCATGGAAATTTA
Organism: Tupaia belangeri chinensis; assembly: GCF_000334495.1. NCBI lineage: Eukaryota > Metazoa > Chordata > Mammalia > Scandentia > Tupaiidae > Tupaia > Tupaia belangeri. The sequence continues at coordinate 523,588 of NW_006159548.1, read as the reverse complement.
AAAGCCAGATTATGGTGATGACAGCTGACAGATTGGGTGCATTTGACAAGTAGTGTCCTAAAGTAAGAGTTCAGAGCTATTCTTAAAAGGCCATATTCACATAGAATAGTGGGTCTTCTCACATTTTTCATACATTTTATGAAGATTTGGTATAATCTTTTGTTTAAAAGAACCGAAGAACACTCAGAATCAAATTAAAATAATAGGACTATTTCCAATATTATCACTTTGAACACAACAGTTAGATTACAACCGTATTTGCTGGTCTCTAAAAATTAATTTTCTCTTATAATCAAATTCATTTTAATTCTGCTTGATTAACATGTAGAAAATTCTGCCTCATTAGAAATTTACATTTGTTAGGATGGATAGAATGGGCTTCCTAGTACAGAGATGAATCCATCAATATTCCATCTTTATAAATAATGATTGCATAATTTGCAATAATTTTATGTTTTTTTTTTTTTTTTTTTTTTTGGTGAGAGTGCGTGCACTCACCAGAAAGACACAGAGAGACAGAAAGCAAGAAATCACCCTCCCGGGGAGGATGGCCATGCCACAATCACTTCTCTTCCATTCTCTTCTTGGGATCTTGGGTACACATGCACATGTACCTGGTGTGAGTTTAAGTCACCAGGTCCAGGATTCGAACCACGATTGACTATGTGGGATTCTCGTGACATAGCCATTACACCAACTGCTGGCCTCAATTTTAAGATATTTTGAAGGGAGGTAAAATAATCAATTTTTTTAAGGTTGTATTTTGTGCTTTGTAGTCATAGGCTGTGTTATTACACTGAAGAAAACACCTTGGAAGTTTTAGAAATGTATTTATTTTAGGCTCAGCCATTCCACCACTTTGGAGGCTAGAAGACACACCCAGGCTTGGGTTTGGTTTCTAGGACAAACTGAACATTCTGTGTGTGGTTGTAGACACTTGTAATCCTGGCTAACTGGGAGGCTGGGACAGCAGGATGATGACAGGGTTAGACCCTGTCAAAAACACCTATCTCCATCTCTCTCCTTTCCTTCTCCCTCTTCCTCTCTTTCTTCTCTCTCTCAAAAGAAGTTATTTATTTTGTATTTACTTTGTGTCTATATTTATATATTTATGTATGTACTTTTTCTGTTTAAATATATATTTTATTTTTTTCTTTCAGTTTATGTTACACACTCACACACACACACACACACACACACACACACATTTAAATTTTGCCAGAGGTATGTACTTGCCTGAGAGAAACAGAGACAGAAAAAGGGAAGGTAAGAAAGCATCCCCTATGGAGGATGGCCATGCCACAATCCCTTCTTCTCTATATCTCTGTACTTCAGGGATTTGGAGCATACACACACATGCCCAGCATGTTTTTGAAGTCGCTGTGTCCCAGGCTTGAACCACATTGTCAGCCACATGAGATCCAGCCACCGTAACCACTGTGCCATGGGCTGGCCTTATTTACTTATATTTTTATTACCTAGTTGTCCTTATAGATCTGAGAATTTTCTGGGAAAAAGCAATGAAAGAAATGGATATAATTTATCTTTCTGTCATCTCTGCCCATTTCTTTGAAGGAAGTCAAGAACTGTCATATTTTTCCTTGTGCACTTATTTGACCTCAAGATGTTGAGTCAGACTACTTTTAGTGTTAGCCTACATGCGAAAAGTTCTCATTAGCAGTTTATCTTCCTCTGCCCAGTTCTCTACATTTGGAGGATGACCATAAAAACTGTAACCCATGGTTTCCTGTGTGATATTGGCCTCGTTCCCAAATCTTTTGAAATCTGATGAAATAGGTGGAGGAGAGAGGCAAGAGTACTGTCTTGCTTCCTCCCTGCTGTGGGCTGGACTATCAGAAACTAGTTATATATTTGCATATCAACAGGTCCTATTGGGTAGCCTTTCCTCCATTGCCCATATCTTTGTTTGCTCTCTTTGCTGCATGAAGACTAAGTTCCACTGTGGTTAGACCCTGAATACCTCAATATACGTTATACATTTTTTTTAGTCTTGCCTTTTCTATTTAAGTAGACCTTTTTAATATTATTATTAATATTATTTTTCATAATGGTCTCTGTTGCCTTCTGGGAACCTAACTTATTAGCTGTTGGTAGGTGATAAGATACAGGCTAGAGTAGAGTGGTAGTCAACAGGACAGCAACAGATGCATTTTATTGCTCAGATACTTTACTTGTTTGATGGGTTGGTTCCATCAAGATCATTAAAGTTTATTTCTCTTAAGAGCTCAGAGTAGGTTGGAAAACATAATTTCTCACATCTTCAGCCAAAAAAGGAAATTAACTTATTCCAAAAACTTTTAAAAGTTGTTTTGCTTGATGTAGTTTGATTGGAGGTTGTAACTTGAATAGTGGTACTAAGTTCTAGGGTGGGGGGCAGGCTAGTAATAATTTGAGTGGTATCTTCAGTAGATGCTGTGGTGGTGGTGGTGGCTGTTGATGTAGGGATGGTAGACTCTGTTGTTGAAGAGAAAGGTACTGTTGAGGCAGTGGTTTTTGTGTTGGTGATGATTGGGTCTCTGGAAATGCTAATGGTTGCTGGTGTAGGTTCTATAGAAGTGCTGGTGGTGGTTGTGGTGGTGGGCTCTGTGGAAGTGAGAGTCATTGTGGGTTTTATGAAATTGATGGTGGCTGCCGTAGTGGTGGTGGGTGTTTTCATTTGTGATTTGGTGTCGAAGAAGAGAAAGTAAATAGAATATTCAGGATTAGGCGAACGTATGTGTGCTGGCACCTTAATTAGTCCTGGAGGGTAAGGTCTTGCTTGATAAAGTGGGAAGGGTTGGAGTTTTCTAAATCTTGATAGAAAACTTTGGGATGAAATGAGTACTGGGTCAAAGTGAGGGGGAGAAGGTGGAAGTGGGATAAATCCTGGTCCAAAAAGAGGACGGAAGCCTGGTGGAACCCATCTTGGCCTGTGAAGTAGAAGTGATGGTGGCTGCTGGTCTGGTAGATATGGTCTGATGGGGGCTCTTTGATTCTCACTGGGCTAGAGAGATTAAAAAAAAAAAAAGAAAAATAAATGAGATTTGTTAAATTTTACTATTTAAAGTTCAAACATTAGACATGTACTTTTAAAATTTATACAGTCATAGTTTACTGAGAAAATAAATGAGAATAAAGAAGAAACAGAATTTCCCTTCCCTTTTCAAAACCTAGTCACTTTAAGAAAGCTAAGATAGTATAAAATGAGAAAAAAATGACAACCTTGCTATTTGACTTATAAGTTATAGAGGGGGCCAAATTACTGTGATAGCATATAAAAGAGATTACCTTAAAATGGAGGTAAATCCATTGGGACAACCTGGGAAAGTTATTTCTTACTCTATTCCAAAAATTCAGTGAGATTGTAGGCTCCAAACCATTAATTAATTGTGTATCGATTTGTTAAGAAACCATTATATGCAACATATCTTTCTAGGACATTAAGACATGAACTCTTCCTTACCTGATTCTAAACCTGGTTCAATAAATTGTTCCCCCAAACTGCAATACAAGGTAGTACAATAAAATGCCTATGGGAGTTAATGCAGTATGCTGGTTAAGATGAAGACACTGGCATCTGATTCCCAGAGCCAGTGCACATTGAAGACTGTTAAATTCGGGCTGGGTCAGCTGCTTACACTCTCTCCCTTTGTTTTCTCATTTCCAAATTGGTTCTAGAAATAGTTGTTTTTTTCAGTGGTTGATGGAATTATATACAATCTATGTAAAGTACTTAGACATGGTGAACTGTAGTAAGGACTCAATGTACATTTCAACTATTTTGTATTCTATGATTAAGATGCATGGTGGCCAGCAGAGGGCATGGTGGGTAAGGTGTTGGGTTCTCTCATGGCCAACCATGATTTTAACCCCGGACCTCGTGGCTTGACTCACACTGGGTGTGTGTATGTGTGTGCCCAAAATCCCAAGAGGAGAATGGAGATGAAGGCATTGCATCATGGCCATCCCTGCTGGGGAGTGGATGGGAGTGATTTCTCTCCATGTCTCTCTTTGTCTTTCTGTGATGAGCACACACACCCTATGGCAAAAACTTAAATAAATAAAACCTTAAAATAAAAAAGCAGCATGGTGGCTTGTAGATGGTATCAGATCAAGAAATAATTGAGAAATGGTGTAAAAAAATCTAGATGTGGGACCAGAAGTTAGCATAATGGTTATGTCGCTGGACTCCCATGTAGTCGACCGCGGTTCGTGTCCTGGACCCGGTGACTTAAAACTCATGGCAGGCGTGTGTGTGTGCCCAAGATCCCGAGAGGAGAATGGAGGAGAAGGGATTGCGGTGTGGCCATCCCCCCTGGGGGGTGATTTCTCGCTTTCTATCTCTCTGTCTTTCTCTGTCTGTCTGGCAAGCACACGCACCCTAAAGCAAAAACCTCTCCAGAAAAAAAAAATCTAGATGTGATATCAACTTAGAGGGAAAGTTTGTTTTGAAAAAAAAAGAGAGGATTGAAGATTGCCTAGTAGAAAAGATGGGATTTAAAATAAGACTAAGTAATGGAGTCAAATTGGGGAAAAAAGGCCAAATTAAAAGAATGTCATAAGCAAATAAACAGGATCAGGAAAGTATGAGTCCTAATTTAGGGACAAGTACCGGATTAGGTGGCCTGGCATAGGCAAAGCTCATAGGAGAGAGTACAAGATTTAGAAAGGTACAAGACTTTAGTCACTCTCTTGAAACATTTAACTCCTTGCTTCTATGTCTTTGTGCTATACTATCCTTGGAAACATCAAATTTTAGATGAACTCTAAACAAACTACATTCTCTATTTCTGCTTCCAGGATGATAAAATTTCTGTGTAGAAGGCCACAGTTCCTAAGGACTGGAGATTCATAGTGTCTATCATCATTTGGGGCCTCAGCACTAAAAAACTCTTTTCCTCAAAGGGCAGTCTTCTCAACATCTACACCTCACATCTACTTTTCTTCCTCTTCCTGCCTGATAGGAGTTATAGATATAGGATACAGGTAAAGAGGCTGATCTTAAACAAGAATTGGAAACAGCTAGATAACAACTAGATATTTTCCTTTCACAAAATTGAATATATTACTCATGAGAGTTTCTGAACTTTTCTACCTATACACCTGTAAAACTTACTGATATCTACATGTTTACTCTGTTTAAGACCAGCTTCTTCTGTTGTATTCTTATCTGTATCTTCTCCCAAATGATCATTCAAATATTCTAAGTCATTTCAGAGGGAGCTAAGACCATGTTTTTTGTCACATGACTGATTTAAATATGACCACATTTATTTGAGTTATTTCTGACAATTGATCCAGGACCTTTGAAAACACTTTCTATTTAGGATCTTAGGACACGTGGCCAGATGAAGAAAAATAAGTCAAATTTATAAAGTGTGTTTTTTTTTTTTTTCTTTGTAAGTTGAACTAGGAAATACTGAGCTATCTTAGTTAGAAGTTTGAACTAAAATATGAATATTGTGAAAAAGACCCAGACAAAGGCTGAGACATTAATAAAGGTCACAAGCAAAATAAATTCTGGGGACACAGAAATTATGAACAACAAGAGCACATTTCTGCAGAGAGGGAAGAGTCCAGAGAAAAGCATAGATGCCATGAGAAGGAGAGGCTGGTTTTCAGGGCTACCTTGGTTTGCAGTGCCAGAAAATGTAACCTTGTTCATTTACATTTTTTTCTTTTTTTTTTTCTTTTATTTTTTATACATTAATTCACTATACATCATTACACCATACAAAATGGATTTTCCATCCAAAATACACTGTATATTGGCTCAATCAAGCACATCAACATACGTGTTATCAATGAATAATTTTCCATTTCTTATGTCTTGTGTGTATATATATA
>NW_006159548.1:472289-515891 GCF_000334495.1 Tupaia belangeri chinensis | reverse complement strand
TTGACAGCTCAAGACAGGACAAAAATCCTTTAAAACTGGACAAGAAAGCTTAGAATAAAAGCAGCAATATTTTAGTCAAGTCACAGAATGTTGTTTCATCAGTTCAGTCTCATGTACTTAATCTTTCTTCTGTTGAGGTTCGATCTTCCAGATTGAATTTTGGGATATAATACTCAACTCCAGACTTTGTCCCTACAATTAAGTTGCCCATTTTCTTAGTTTTTGAACTCTTATTTCTGTGTGTCTGCATTTAATTTTACTGACATAGCACTCCCTTAAGAACTTCTTGGAGATCTGTTATGGTGCTGGTAAATTCTTTCAGGTTTTGTTTATCTGGGAATGTTTGTGCCTTTTCTTCCCAAATGAATGATAATCTTGGTGGGTACAGTATTCTCGGTTGAAATTGCTTTTCCCTTAACACTTTGAATATATTTTCCCATTCTTTCCTCACTTGCATTGTTTCCGATGAGAGGTCTGCTGTTAGTCTGATGGGATACCCTTTGTAGGTAACTTGCCGTTTTTCTCCTGTCAATCTTAGTATCTTGTCTTTGTCTGTGGTTTTGATCAGTCGGGTTATAATGTGTCTTGGAGAAGATCTTCTTGGGTTGATTCTATTTGGGGTCCTCTGTATTTCTTGGGACTGAATATTTGAGTGCCTCTCTAGGTTTGGAAAGTTTTCTTAAAGGATTTCATGGAATAGATTATCAATGCCCTTATGAGTTTATTCTTGCATTCGCTTCTCTTTTCTTGAGGTACTTTGATTGGGACCCTATTCCTTGTAACTGAAGAAAAACTCCTACAATACCATCCCTATGGTTTGGATAATGGTTTGTCCTAAATGTTCATATGCTGGAAGCTTGGTTCCCAATGTAATAGCTTTGGGAGGTGGTAAGACCTTTTAGAGGTGGAACCTAATGAGAGGGCACCATCTAATTCTCTTGGGGTACAGATGGTGAAAATGAGGAATTATGTTTCCTTTTTTTCTCTCTTTCTCTTTCTGTTCCTGTTACTGACTTGCCCACTTCTATCATGTCCTATAATACAAAAGGTCAGTCAGATGTTGGCCACATGTCACTGGACTTTCTAGCCACCAGAACTGTGAGCCAGATAAACCTCTATTCAAAATGAATTACCCAGTATCAGGTATTTCTGTTTAGCAACAAAATAATGAATGAATACAATCATTCAACCTCATCTCTTGCCACTCCCTTATGCATATTACTTTAATGGTATAAAACTACTATTGGTTCTCTCAATATAAGGAGCCCTTTGTGCTCCTGGCACCTTTGCATAAACATAGCCTTTGGCTGAGAATGCTTCACTCCCTCCCTACTTTCCATCTAACCTGGCAAATTTATGGTCTTCCTTCAAAATGTTTAAATGGCGCCACTGCCCCCCCCCACACCAATAATTTAATTTGAAAATTAAAAAAAGACTGTACAGGAAATATTTTTATACAATGTATAATCAACCAGAATTTTACATTAGTGTAGCTTTCACTGGAGCTCAGAGCAAACTTTATCACTTTCTCCTCACTGTGATAGTGATTGTTTTGATATTTATGTCTTCTTTTAGAACATATAGTATTTTATTTTTGTTGAAGGAAGAGATTTATCTTCCTCAGTTTTGTACCTCAAGCATCTTAGTCAGTTTTCAATCTTTGTGAACAAAAGAAGGGGGAGTTATGAGGAATTTGAGGGGTTAGCAGATGGTGTGGTAGTTAAGATACTGGATTCCCACATGGCTGACTACAGTTCAAGTCCTGGACTCAGTGGCTTGAAAATCATGCCAGGCATGTCTGAGAAGAAAATGGAAGGGAAAGGATCGTGTGTGGCCATCAGGGATGATTTCTTACTTTCCCTCTTTTTGTCTCTGTTGCTCTCTCTCCAGTGACCACATGTGCCCTATGGTAAAAACTTAAAAATAAATAAATAAATAAATATTCATTGTGGAAAAAATATCTCACCTGGTTTGTATTATTGATACAAATAAATCATTAGCTTAGAATTAGCTAAGAATACCTGAGACCAATTACAAGTGATCTTCACTCCATTATCTGTTCTTTCAAGAAAGCTCCAGAAATATTATAAATTGTTTCACTTTGAACATGCATCATTAGAAAACTTGTTCTATAGACAGCAAATTCTTGAGCAGAATTTAAGATAAAATGATACTGATTGTTTATTTAAAATGCAAATTGGGTGAATTCTCACTTTTTTACCTGTTGACTTGTTGTTTGATCTTATATCATTTTTCACAAAATGTTACTTGGGTAACTTATTTTTTTATGTGCAAATAGTACTTGGGTTTTAGTTTTCAAGTGCTCTATTCCAGATTGGTGAGGATTAGTAAATCAACACTACCTTATACCTAGGATTGGCGATAGCATATTCCAAATACAACTATTCCTATTTTGTGAAAATTATGTTTCTTTAGTCTCACAAATCCAAGGGGCAGAAGTCACACATTTTGAGGAAAGAGTATTTCACAGTTGATATGAGATAAAGTGCAGGTATTTGAAGAACCTGGATTATTTCTCCTGCCTTCTTCCCTCCCTTCATTCTTTCTCCCTTTTTTCCTTCAAGGAAGCATTGATGAACTGTCAGTGAACACTGGGCATTTATTTGCCAACTAAACAAAGTTCTTGTCTTCATGGAGATTTTATTCTAAGGAATGGAAACAGACAAGTAATGAAGGTATGTATAGTGTGTATAGAAACTGATGTGTACAGTTAGGCAGCAATAAAAGCTATGTAAGAAAAAAAAAAAAGAAACGATAGAGAATGGATAGTGACAAAATGGTCACTGTTCAGTACCAGGACTTCCTGAGGAGGAAAAGTTTCATAAGAGACTAATTAATGTTCAGGACCAAACATGTGGATATAGAAGAGGAGAGTATTCCTGGGTGAGGAAATAGCAAAGATCCTAAATTAGCAGTGAGGTTGGCAAGTTCAAGAGACAGTGAGGCATATACCATGTGTGAAACTTGGAAAGTTGGTCAAAGATGGAGTCAGAGAATTAAGAGTTATGGTGTTGGGGATAGGACCACACAGCATCTTGATAAGGATTTGGAATTTTAACCTAGGTATTATGGGAAACTATAAAGATTAGTGGAGGATTTTTAACAGCTTCTAGTTGTGGAGAATAGATGGCTGGTGGCAAGAGTGAAAGCAGAGAGATCACTCATGCTGCAGAATAGGTGAGAAGTGATGGTGGTTTGGCCTAGAGCTATAAGGGTGGGGAGAAATGGCCAGAATCAGGTTATAGTTTGAAGGCAGAGATAGCAAGATTTGCTGAAGGAGTGCATCCAAGCAGTGATACGAAGATGATTTCAAGTTATTGGTTTGGGTAACCCGATATGTAGATACAGATGTAGAATAGAACAAGTATTAGGACTGTGTCTTGGGATATACAGACATTTAGAGATCAGAAAAAGGGGCTATGTCCAACAAAAGGAGACCAACAAAAAGTGGCCAATGAAGTAGGAGAGAATCAAGAGAGTTGGGTAGAAGAAAAATAAAGAACTCATTTTAAGTGAGGTCAATACCATTTAGCCATCACTGTGATGTAGATCAAAAATTGACCATTATGCATGGCTAGATGGAATGTAATTTGATAAGAGTGCTTCAATTACAATGGCATGGGCAAAGTCTGCTTGGAGGACTTTTAAAAGAGAATTGGAGAAATATGTACAAAGGCAACTCTTTTAAAATGGTTCATAGCATTTGGTGGGACTTGTAAGATCAATGAAAAATTAAAACAAACATACAAATGATATTACCACATGTTTATGTGCTATTAGGAATAACTGATAGAGAAAGAGAAAATTTGCTGATGTAGGATATTTAATGCAGATAACTACAGGAGGAACCTCCTTGAACAGGAAGGGGATGGAATCTAGGAACCATTGGAGAAGTTGGTTTTAGAGTAGAGATAATTTCAGTTCATCCCATATAATAGAAGAAAAGGCAGAATATATGTGCATAGATCAAGGCAGATTAAAGTCTAGTTTCTCCACTCTCATGTTGTGTAAACTTGGGTAAGTTATTTAACCTCTTTGTTAGTTTCCTCATCTCTAAAAGATAGTAAGAGGATCTATCTTAGAGGTTATTTAGAAGAAAGAAAGAAAAATGACATAAATAATTTAGCATAGTGTTTCACAAGTCCTCAGTGAAATGTAAATGTTTTTGTAGTCTTTAATAATTCTGAAATAATTTTATAATCAATTTATAAACAAAGTATTAAACTTGTGCATATCATATTGTCTTGTTATATGTCTCTGTAGCCCAAGAATTGGAAAACTAAGGCTGGGGGCCAAATGCAACTTGCCTCTGTTGGTAAATAAAGTTTTATTGGAACACAGCCCCTGTACTCATTCAATTATTGTGGCTGCTTTCAGGTTACATGAACTGAGTTAACAAGTTGCTACAGAGACCATGTGACCCTCAAAAACCTACCATACTCACTGTTTTTCTCCTTCCAGAAAAAAATTGTCGGCTCCTGGCTATTAGGGGGTCACTATCCTCAGAAAGACTATAAGCCTCTTGAAGGCAGAGGTTGTATCAATTCTTTTTTTGTTTCCAATGCAAAAAATTTCAATAGGTTGTCAAATGTAGCTATTAAAATGATCTAAATATCACTTAAAATCAGTCAATAGCATCAGATAATTCTATAAAATAAAAACACAAATCACACATTGACAATAATCCTTGTAATCCACAAATACCACCCATTAATTGTACAAATTGCACAATTTTTAAAGACATCATTTAGACATTTAAACCAAAGTTACTGTGACTAAATAAATTCATTCATCAAGTACAATAAATTTAGCATTATTGCTTATAGTCACTAATCACAATTTTAGGTGCAATTTCACATGCTTTCACAAATCTTTCAATACAGTTCCCATAGTAAAGTGTCTTTGTGCATACCATTTTCATTTATATGCAGGTACATCATATGTCATATACTGAAAATGTATACCAATTTTTTAATTGTATGAGTGCTATCTCCTCATGACAAGACTTTAAATACATGTATTAACTCAAAAAGATGGAGGCCCCAAACTTCCTAAATTATTAACAAGCATTTTAAGTATCAATTTTTTGCATCCTTATTACACTACCTATACGAGGCATTAGGTAATATCTATGGATGCTGTTGTCATAGGATGGGAGAGTGTTGAGCTGCGTTGTGTAAAATCCTTGGTTCTTAGAATCCAGATCCCTAAAATTAGAGACCTGTCCCTTGGCACAAAATGAAGTCACAGCCACAATAAAAGTAGGTAGAAAAGAAAATTTAATAGGAAAGAAAGATTTTAGAAAAGAAGGACACCCAAAAGACTTTTGGGCAGGCAGGTTACTAGGTAGCAACTGTGTTTGGAACTGGTTAGGTGTTATTTTTATTATCAGAAGTGATAATGCGTATTTAACAGTGGGAGGTCTGTCACACTATCTATGTCTTTTGTTTGAATTCAGGGCTTTTTCCTGCACTTTTACAACTCTTTCACAGGTGAAGAATTTGAGGAATTTGATTACTTAACCCAGTGCAAATCATGATAAACTGCCCAATTAGTTTAATGCCCCAGTGGGAATTAGGATGTTGACTAAAATGTCTAGTTGGGCCTTTTTGTATTTATGAGGAGTGCATAAGAGGGAAATTTACAATCATCCCTCTGTGTTATACTCAGATACCAAGGAAGAAAATAGTACTTGCCTCCCCTTTCCAGCGCCAAGAGCTGGGTGGGAAGAAGGCATTACATGGAGGGTCTGTTTGTAACTTCTGATAAATTGTGATTGATGTGACATGTGTCCTTCTGCTATTCTCTTAGGGCGGCCTGCTCATTACTAGCTAACTGCCTACCACACTGTTCAGATATTCAGAGGTTTCGTGTTTTCACAAACTATTATGATGGAAAGTAAGAAAGCTATTCTGTATTTTTCTGAGGTTTCATACCAGTTTTATGTACTGTAAATTTGTGTATCATCCAGAGTAAAAACTCTAGCTCTGACAGGTCCATGAAACCTTATTCGGTCTAAACCTCCTCCACTTTGGTCTCATCTCTTATTCCTCTCTTTCTCTCTCACCCACTATTCAGACTGTTGCCTTGCACCTCATGTCAGGCAGAGGAACTCTCCTGCAGTCTGGCACTTCCTGTTTCCTCTGCTTGCTTGGCCACCTCTTTCACCTCCTTCAGGTCTTTAATCACATGCCATTTTTTATCTGGCTATTGTATCTAAAATTGCAACCCTGTTCTTTCGCATCAGGTTCCCCAACAAAAAAACATTCCTTTTCCCTTTCCTGAATTATACACTTGTTTACAGATGGCCTTCCCCAAGTAGAACATAAGCTCTATGAGGTTAAGTAACTTTTTTTTATTTACTGCTGTTTGTCCAAGATCTAGAATAGTGCCTGTTATAGAATAGGTACTCAGTAAAAAATTTGGGGTAAATATCACATGGGTTGATGATAAGCATTTTCTTCACTAATTTCTGTCTGCCAGCCAGTTCCTTTCTTGCACGAGGCAAGGAGCGTAAGTCTCTTCCTATGAAGACATTTGAGATGACTCCAGCATTTGTACAAAACCTTATGTCCTCAGTCTTCATCTGTTTAGTTTTATGGCTTCAGTTGCCCAGGGCCTTACTATTCAAACTATTGTTTGCTGATCAGTAGCATCAATATCGGCCCCACCTGAGAGCTTGTTAGAGCTGTAGACTTGTGGGGCCCATGCAAGCCTACTACGAATATATCAGAATCAGCCAGTTCTACAGAATCACCAGGTGGTTTGCATGCCCGTTATCAAATAACTCGGTTATCAAATAACTGAGCATGCCTATTAGAGTTTTTAGAGCTTGTAGAGTTTTAAGAAATACTGGGCTGGGCTCAGTTATTTGATAACTGCTTGTAGTCAGTTTAGCTCACACTAAGGGTTTTGCCTAATTTTGGAAATTAAAAAAAGATTACATTCTTTTATTTAGCTTACTTTTTAAAAACTTCTTTTACTTTTCTCACTTTTCTTAAACTTTGATTTCTTACACATAGGGATTAGAAAATGCCACTGTCAGTTTAACAGAGCAGTTTAGTGGACAGATGGTGCTACAAACAAAGGACCGTCTGTGTTAAGGATGGCAGGTGTTGGCATAAGTGAGGTCTTTATCCATTCTGTGAGCACAGCAGACATCCCTCAATCCGGAGACCTCTTACTTTGGGCTTACCCTTGGCTCATAATCCATCCCCAAATAATAATTCAGAAATCCTATGAAATGGCATGAGTTAATACGTAAGACTCAGAAACCTATTTGTTATTCCTAGAAGTCAACTACACATAGGCCCTTTGACTTACTCTTCCATCCCTTTAATAGTTCTCGAGGGCTTACTTCACATCCAGCTCTCTGTTATGTATTAGAGCATTTCAAGTAGTTGCCTGGCCTTACAGTGTTTTTGTGAGATTTGAAGGTGATCACTATATTCCCTGATGCATTGCAAATATATAAATGTCAGCTGTTACTTTCTATTTAAACTCTAGATAGCTTTGATATTAAAAAAGATAATCTTCTCTGATATAGTAAAAGTTCTACATGCTAAGTAAAATTAAATTCCTTTATTTAGGCTAATAACTAAGATCATGATTAAGATTTAGGCTAATAACTTCTTCCCATGATGCAATGAATATAGTAAGAAATTAATACTAGAGTAGATTTAAAAATTATTTAAGGGTTCTTGTTTTCTTTTTCTAAGAGATTTTTGCTATAGGGTGTGTGTGCCCATCAGACCCATAGAGAGAGAAAGAGAGACAGGAAGAGAGAAATCACCCCCTTGGGGGAGGGGGGAAAGCTATGCTGCAATCCCTTCTCCTCCATTCTCCTCTCAGGATCTTGGGCATGCACGCATGCACATGTGTCCTGTGTGAGGTATAAGCCACTGGTTTTGGGACTCGGACTACTGTGGTCAACTACATGGGAATCCAGCAATGTAACTTTTACACCATTTGCTGGTCCCAAGGGTTATTGTTTTCTTAAATCCAAGAATATTTAATTCTAATAGAAAATTAATGTAGTAAAATCATGTGTATTTTGGACATGGAATAATCTACTTAAATAAATGAGATTCTAAAATCTTTCAGACTAGAAGAGAATTTGTTTTAAGGTACATGTGTCTGTAGGTCAGGGTGCTGGAATAAAAATAAGTTATTAATTCATAAGAATTGTCGAGATTGATGCTTTGTATAAGGGTCCTCAGAAGTTGCTATTCTCAGTATGAAACAGGATTGTAAGCAGAGGAACCAAAACAGCACTTCCTTTGTCCCAAATTTACTTGTCCTTTAAACTTTTAAAAAATCTTCTAATCTAGTAACATTTTTGGAAAACCTGAAATAATTTCTTAATGTGGCCAGGGAAGTCATATTTGCCACAATGTTTGGGGGATGCAACAAAAATATGGTTTATTCCAGTATGATAAATTTGGTAATTGTAGTAATTGGCTTAGACTCTTTTATTTGATGCACTGATTTTAGTTAAACTTACTTAAAAACTCTCTTTGTACATACCTCATGTGATTGTAACACAATAGTATAAGAAGTTAATTTCAAGAAAATGTGTTTGAGTAGTTTCAGACTTGAACAAGAGTAAGAAACTCCTATTAATAGAATCTGGGTTCCTATGCCCCATGGCCAGATATTCTTTCTGGTGTATTAATGGATGTATTTCTGATAATACAATAGTTTTTATTTTTAAAATTTTTTTTTGGAGAGGTTTTCGCTATAGGGTGCGTGCACTCGCCAGACAGACAGAGAGACATAGAGACAGAAAGCGAAAAATCACCCCCCAGGGAGGATGGTCACGCCGCAATCCCTTCTCCTCCATTCTCCTCTCGGGTTCTTGGGTATGCATGCACATGCGCCCGGCGTGAGTTTTAAGCCACCGGGTCTGGGACGCGAACTGCAGTTGACTACGTGGGAGTCCAGGGACATAGCCATTACGCTAACTGCTGGTTCCCACAATAGTTTTTTATTGAAAAATATTTGTGAAGACTCAGGTCTGGGATAGGGTCTAGAAATGTGTATTCTTTTTTGAAATGTGCATTCTTAATTAGTGGATCAGGTATTTCTGTTATAACTAGTGAAATACTCTTCTACTTCAAACTTTTCTGAGCCCAGAGAAAATAAACAGTTTGTTTGAGGATATTTATGTAATTGTCATTAAATTCCTCAGAACAATAATACTACTTTATCTGCTTGCATTATTGCTAGGACATGTATGTATTTCACTATGTAAAATAGGCTGATTCCAATCTATGAAGATCCCTATTTTGAATTCAACATAGGTGTTTCTGTGTCATTCAGCCCTAGGTCCAGCACATAGTGGCTTGTCAGTAATTATCAAGAAATGAAACACATTCTGGGTCCTCTTCATACACCAGGAAAACTTTCTTTGTCTGAGGTTCGCATTATTCTGTTGATGTTTTGGCTAGAGTACCTATCACTTTATAATTTTCTCTGTATTTTCTTGTACCTCATAGCTCAATCAAAACTTTTTAAAAGTTTGAATTGACATGTTTTTTGAGTGACTTTTCTTTTTCTGTTTTTATTTTTTTCTCAAATGAGTGGCATTTTACCTTTCAGTCACTTAGCAGGAATATTTTAGCCACAGCCAATGTATTTTCATACATCAAAAGGGGATTCCAATTTTAGTTTTTATAAATATTTTTCAATAAAAACTTTTACATAATAATACTTGTATTAGTACCTCAAGTTGCCCTTTTAGAGAATTTACATGAAGTTCCAACATTTTACTTTGACATTTCTTGTCGTCCTAAAGCATTTGGTAAACTTAAATTATATTTTTTCTGATAATCTGATTGTAGCTCTTTTGAGAAAGAAAAGAAAGGGAAGAGATGTTCTTAGATAACAGAGGGTTGTCTGAGATTCTACCTTCCTTCTGTCCTCCTCATGCAAACTCCCTCATAAGCCAGTGTCCCCTCATGCCCAAAGCTACTGACCAGGTGGTTAATCATATACAAATGAGAAAGAAAAAGGAAAATAAGAACAAAGGCATAATCTCAATATCTTGACACTGTATTTTTGTATAAAGAAGAACACCGTCATTATATCAAAACTTTCTTTGAAGTTATGGTTAATGAGAAATATATCAAAGACATTCAGGACTGGGAGAGCTTACCGTAAAACATGAAATAAGAGCCAGCAGGCTTAAGGTGAAATTTAATTTTTTCATTCTTCACTGTTGGTCCTGAAAGTAGGCCAGTGATTGCCTATGGTTAGTTAAATCAGTAAATAGCAGTTTTTTTTCAGAATTTAAAAAAGAAATTTTGAAATGATTTTAATACTTTTAATGTACAATGACAAAGAAAGAGCATCACAGCAAGATGTGCTTAGTTGACGTATAGGTAAAGGAAGAAGCATATACACAAAGTATTTTTATGTTTGTATTTTATAACAAAAAACTTTCAGATAATTGTTCAAAGTACATTTTAAAAATATAAGCATTTTTGAAAAATCCTTGTTTCCTCTAGTGGTACTACTTTGAAGGAACATAGCTTATTTGAGTATACTTTTGCTATGTTTGCTTAAAGCTAGTCAAAACTGATGGACTTATGAGCAGGGTATTATCATTGTGACTAGACTATTGTTGAAAAAAAAAACCTTCATACAATTACTGTATTATTATTAGAATTCTCAGAAGGGAAAAGAATTGTGCAATATTTATCTTTCCTTTGAGATCACTCTGCTAAAATATTATTGCCTCAGTATGATTTTTTCCAAGTAATTGCCAAAAGCCAACTATTGTCCACTAGGAATTTGGAAAAAAATTTTGTCCTAAATTTGTTTCTAATTTGCAAAAGCATAGTATTCAGTGGAGGCAAAGTTTGAGCACCATCATTCTGACAGGTTGTCTTGGGATCTGTCATTCGTACCAGCCTTAAAATTGACACAGGAAGAATGACTCCCAGATTCTACAGTTGTATATTCATGTGACTACTCCCTTAAAATCACTTTTTCTAATATGCAGCTTAGCAATACATAAAACCAACTCAAATGATAACAGAAATGCAAATCTATATTTATCATTAATACTCTTCCATATTATTAACTTTAGAGTCCAACAAAATGCATAAATAAAAAAGTCAGTGTGAAATTGTATGCAAATTTTTCAACTAAGTAACATTAATGCTGTCCTTGACGTACTTTGCAGAAATGTTAAATATTTGTCAAGCTTTACTACTGACAACTTTAAAAAAATACTTCTGAGAATTTCAGGTAGAATGACTATTTCTATTAAGAGCTGTGAGAAATTATTTTCATGAATATGAGCAAACATTAGAATTCCAGAATCAAAATCCTTAATTCCATTTATATTTTTAAATACCTACCTTGGAAGGTGATTCTTCTTTGGAACAGACTGTTGTTTAATCGTACACTTGCTGGTTACTTGGTTTAGATAGCCACGACTGGAAAATTCAAGAAGAAAAAGAACATTCACAGAAAAGTCTCCCCTCTTAAATACCTCTGTCTGGGCTTCTATTGGAGTTAAGAGAAAGACTGAGAGAAGGTAAACTTCTGTATTGTTATTGTTTATTGAAACAAAGACATAATAGTTGCATTGTCAGTTTGGCAACTGAATCTATAGAACCGTGATCCAGTCAGTCCAGCAGTTCTTGTAGAAGCTCACTGAATGCTTGAGTAGAGTGTTTTTCAAACTTGGTTAAACATTCCAATTAACTGGAGAGTTTTTTTTTTGTTTTTTTAATACCAGTTATTAGACTTTCCCTAGACCAGTTTATTATAAGCAGTATGACAGTAGGATAAGAGGACAGGCCAAAGGTTTTTATTTTTGTTTGTTTGTTTTTAACACTCCTCAAGTATCACAAAGTGAAACCTTGCTATAAAGTGGTGTAGATTCTGGAGTTTAAATTCGCCTAGACATGTGTATGCATTAAGAGTTGGCTTATTTGGGAAGAAGGATTTTGAAGAATGAAAAAGGATTTGAAATAAATGTTCTGTCTTACTTTTGGATATAACAGGAAAGAGCTAGTAGTGGGAGAAGAATAATTAAGAAAGAGTCCTTATAGTTTCTTAATCTTGATTTTCCTTTCCTAAATTTGTGAATATTTTAAGTACTATGCATCTGAGCTACTTAGAATATTAAATATATGGTAATTACTTAATAAGTGATCCTGTAGCTAATGAATATCTGAACTACTTAAAGGATAATAATATACTTGTATGTGTTGGATTCTGTAAATATGTGGTTTTAATTACCATTTTCAGAGCAAGATTAACAGATATAATGTATACCGTCCTAGTGAAGATGGTGTGTATGGGAAATTTGCACAATCTATTTTTTAATTTATGGCAAAAGAATATAGTAACGTAGACAATTTTATCTTTAAAATGGATCCAAGTAGTGAGAGATTTATCCATGTCACATTTATTCAGCTGAGAGAAAATCACCCTAAGCTAGAAGATGTTATACTTTGGGACCAGCAGATGGTATAATGGTTATGGTGCTGGACTTCCACGTAGTTGACTGTGGTGTTCAAATCCTAGATCTGATGCCTTAAACTCATACCAGGCATGTATCCAAAAATCCTGAGAGGAGAAGAGATTGTGGCATGGCCATCACCCTTGAGGGGTGATTTCTTGCTTTCTGTCTCTCTTTCTTTTTTTCTCCAGTGAGTGCACATGCCCTATATAGCAAAAATATCTCTTAAAAAAATATAGAAGATGTTATACTTTATACATGTAACATGTTGAGTCTTTGCTATGTCCTAGACTGTGTGCTAATGCTTCTTATAAATTGGCTCACTTACTAATCACAACTTGTTCAAGCTCACACAAATAACTAAGATAGAAATTTACCTTAAATTTGTGATGTTTTAGAGCTTGAAATTTTTTCTTATTGTGCTATTTTGTTTCCCCAATCATATTCATTTCTAACTACTGAACTAATTAATATACTTTTAAAAATAACAGTACTTATTAAAGTTTGATGTGACCCATTAACTCTCTGGGAAAACAGTTTAGGGAATAGCAAATAGAATTTAAAGGATAGATAGAATGGGAAATATATCCAGATGGCATTATGTGTAAGAATTTCTTCAGGAAATATTTTTTGTTATATATGTGGGTATACTGGGTTATTATGTAAAATATATGTCCTTTGTGAATTGCAGTCAATAAAGTATAAGAGTATTTTTTGTTATAGAGTAGTTTAGTGTGTGAGATTTGAGTAGGTAGCTTGAGTTGAAATCTCAACTCCCCTCATTTTGCTGCACTTTGTATGGACAGTTACTTAATCATATCATACCTCAACGTTGTCATTTACAAAAGATAATAACTCCACCTCACACAGTTATTCTGAGGACCAGATATAGAGTGTCGAAAACAAAATTTGGGAACAAAAATAGAGAGGTAAAATATTTGTGGGACACAGATATGGTTTATTACCTGTTGATGATGACGTGTATAGTATTCTCAACTGGACTGGTTTGAGTTTTATATCATGCTGGATAAAGTCTCCTTACAATCTAAATGATGTATAGTGGTTGAATGTATAAATAATAATAATAAGAAGAAGAAAAGAAAAAATAGCCTGGTCCATGTGATTAGTAACAGTATTTTGATGGTAATATTTTTCTTCATTAAATTTAAAAAAATAATTTGGTATTATAAATCACTGGTAATTAAGAGAAAAAGCATACTTAAATTGAAAAAGTGATTTAAGGGCCAGCTGGTGGTGTGGTGGTTAAGGCTGGCTCTCAAATGGCTGAATACGTGGCTTGAGTCCTGGACTTGGTGGCTGAAAAACAGACCCTGGAGCATGTGCATGCATGCTCTAAATCCCCAGTGAAGGGAGAAAGAGAGGAAAAGGGATCACTGCACGGCACCCCCCACCCTGCCGCCATAGGGAGTGCTTTCTTGCTTTCTCTCCTCTCAGTCTCTTTACTGCAAGTGCATGTACCCTCTAGCAAATTATTGAGTCACCAGGAAAAGTCATGACACATTTTTGCATAGAAATTTTTGCATAGAAATAGGTCATGACTTTCCTGACAACCTAATTAAAAAAAAAAAAAGATTGAAAAGGTAGTTTAAAAGCTTTTTGTAGTATGAGATCAACAGATGGTATAATGTTTATGTTGCTGGACTCTCATATAGTCTACCACAGTTTGAGTCCTGGACCTGGCAGCTTAAAACTCATGCTGAGTGCTTGGACGTGCATGCCCCAAATCTCAAGATGAGAATGGAGGAGAGGGGATTGCGGCATGGCCATCCCCACCTTGTGGAGTGATTTCTCACTTTTTGTCTCTCTCTGTCTCTCTGGCAACTGCATGTGCCCTATAGCAAAAATCTCTCTACCAAAAGAAAAAAAAAAAGCTTTTTGTTGTGATGGGGGATTTTTGTTGGAATTCATCTAAAACTACCAAGTTTTCTTTGCTTTGTGGTGTCTTTGCAAATGACATCAAATTGACAACTAGGACTCATTTTCAATTTCTTAGTTTGCTGATTATATTTTACACAGTTCAGTTGCTGTACCTTTCGATGACCCAGAAAATCTTCTTAGTTAGTTTTGAATACTTCCTGAATTGTTATCCTTTCTAGTAACTGCTCACTTTGTGAAAAAAATATAAATCTTTCTTTCAGCTTGGTACTGTAAATAATTTAGATGCCCAGATATAGCTCAACCAGGTGTTTTAAATACAAAGTGTGATTGTAGTTGTAATGAATCATTGGCTGTGAAGGATTTAAAGATGAACATTTTCACAATTGAAATAATTCCTGCATGGGTCAGTAATAGCCAGTGAAGGACTAGAGTAGCCAAAGCAAACAGAAGCAGACTTCTTTTAAAAACAAAAACTGTTATGGAAGAGAATTTTTTTTAAAAATAAATTTTACCATAGGGCATGTGTGCTTGTTGGTGAGAGACAGGGAGAAACAGAGAGAGGGAAAGTGAGAAATTGGCCCCCAGGTGGGATGGCCATATTACAGTCCCTTCTTCTCCATTCTCCTCTTGAGATTTTGGGCACACACACACATACATGCCTAGTGTGATTTTCAAGCCACTGGGTCTGGGGCTCGGACTCCCAGGTGGCCATGTGGGAGTCCAATGCCGTAACCACTATGCCACCTGCTGGGCTTCACAAGGAAAAATTTAATTAAAACCTTGCTTTAAGAGATCTCAATTAAGTACTTTTCATATCAGTACTTAACACAATTGCCTTTTATTTTTCTTTTTTCAAATTTTGCTATAGGGTGCCTGCCATGTGCTTGCTGGGGGCAGGGTGTTGAGGGTGAGGAAAGAATGAAAAAGAGAGAAAGAACTCTCAAGGATGTATGACTTGTTGCAAATGAGAAAATAAAGCCCTGTATGTGTTTATATGTTTCTACAATGTCAGACACCATTGCATCGTGTAAAATTCAGCATAGCAAGCAGTCAAGTCAAGGGATGAGAACAACTCTTGCGAGCTCATCACCTGAGCAGTCTCTGGAGATGAGGAGCCTGTTGTAGGTCCAGAGATGTCCCAAGTATGTACCTTGAAGGGAGGGAGCTGGTCTGATTTGTTCTAGAAGTCTCAGGAAGGGTCCTAGGATGGGCGCTGGGGCAAAGATGGTGAGTCTCAAGTAGTCTCAGGTATTAAAGTCCTCAAGTCTCTAGGAATGGCCAGGTATGATGTGCTCTGGGTACAGTGCCAGGACCGAATGCCCAAGTGGCTTTGGAGAAGGCTCCCTCTCTGTCCCAAGGTGGGCAGAGTCTCTTAGATCAGCACCTGTGTGTGCCTAAGGTTAGTACACAGTGAGTCTGCCTATCTCTGCTTGGTGGACCAGCATATGTGGATTTTTCAGGTCTGGGTGTTTCTGTTACTCCTTCAGAGAGGTCCCATTGTGTCTTTTCAGTTTGGTAGGTGAGGGGAGGAATTGGAGTGTACATGTCATACTTTTTAAAGTTCAGGGTGATCTTGTCATTACAGAATCCATTTTGTGTAACATAATATTCTCTACATGGCCATGCCACAGTCACTTCTCCTTTCTCCTTTCAGAGGAGAGGTAAACCTCCATGTGCCTGTCATGTTTTTCAGTCCCTCAGGTCCATGACTTGAACCATGCAGTTGGCCATGTGGTATCCAGCACCTTAACAAGCACACCTTAAGCTGGCCCAACAATTACCTTTTGTTAGAGGAAATCAAGCTGCTGATGTAGTCTCACTAGTATAAATTTAATTTAATTTTAATTTAAATAAAATTATTTAGCAGGTAATTTTTTCTAGACAGTAGCATACGAGTAAATCTAAATAAATAATGAGTATATTTACTTAATATTTTATACAGTTCAATATATATGTAGAATTAAAATCTACATATTTTTTGCAATATTAGAGACATTAGAAAAATAAATCTGTATCTAGCACTAGTAGAAGCAGCAATTTATGTTTTCTTTTAGTAGCCATTTTCTTCCTTTAGTCTGTCAATTCTTGCATTTCATATTTATAGGTTATGTTATAAAAGAAATTTATAATTGTTAGTTTATTCTTGAATATATCCTCTTATATTAGGAATGTGCTTTCTTATCTCTAGTAATAGTTATTGTCCTTAAATGTATTTTGTCTGGTGACAAAACAGCTACCTCAGCTTTCTTTCTGATGGTATTTTCATGCAATATTTTTTTCAATTTTTAAAATCATTCTGTGTCTTTTTGCTTAAGGAAAACTCTCTTGTAGGTAATAAATAATGTTCAAAAATTAAGTCTGACAACCCTGTCTTTAATGAGAATCTAGCCTGCTTACATTAAAAGTGCCGCATTTTAATTTATCATCTTACTATTTCTTTTCTCATCTCTTACATTTTCTTTTTTCTTTGCTTTTTAAATATTGACTAAGTAACTTGTTCTTATTTCATGTACCTTCTACTCAATTGTTAGCAAAACCTTCTTTAATAATTGTTTTAATGATTATCTTAGAGATAAAAGCATGCATCCTTGATTCATGAAAATCAGTCTTAAATTCATACTTTTAAAACTTTCCTGACAATGGAAGGCCTTTATAGCAATTTAATTCAATTTACTTGTGTTTAAGTTTAATACTATTATTGTAATGAATTCTAGTTCTACATATGTATTAAATTGCAAAAGCATTATTGATATTTAAAATAGTCATTATTTATTTAGATTTACCCACATGATTATTCTTTCTAGTTCTCTTTATTGGGTTGTCGGAAAAGTCATACCACATATTTGCATAGAAAAAAATGTGTCATGATTTTTCTGACAACCCAGTATTTCTGGTTGCATTTTGTGCTTATAACTGAGATCATAGTCCTTCTGCTTAAACATCTTCAGTTTTATTTATTTATTTTTTTTTGGAGGAGGTAGGTCAACTTGTGAACAAATTTGTTCTTTTTGTTATCTGAAAATATTTTTATTGGGAACCAGCAGTTAGTGTAATGGCTATGTGTCGCTGGACTCTCATGTAGTCGACTGCGGTTCGAGTCCTGGACCCAGTGGCTTAAACTCACGCCGGGTGCATGTGCGTGCATGCCCAAGATCCCAAGAGGAGAATGGAGGAGAAGGGATTGCGGCGTGGCCATCCCCCCTGGGGGGGTGATTTCTCGTTTTCTGTCTCTCTGCCTCTCTCTCTCTGTCTGGCGAGCGCACGTGCCCTATAGCAAAAAAACCTCTCCAAAAAAAAAAAATTTTACTTCATTTAAGTTTCTAGTTATCTAGCTTAAGCATTTAAAAAAAAAATGTTATTTCATGTTTTCTGTTCCTGAGCTTGGGCCTTGTGCCTGAGCAGGCACGATGAGAATCAAAGTGCCTGTGGCAGGCAGGGATGTTGTATGGATCCACTGGCCAGTAGCTGTAAGAGAAATACAATGACACCTAAAGTTTTAAAGGAAATCCATTCCTTTTTGCAAATAATCAGTGTCTTTTTGATAAACATCTCCTGGACATCCGATGTCAGGTTGATGAATGTGCTCCATCCATCACAGAGGGGAAAGAGATTTAACCAAGTTGGAAAAGATACATCCCCTAGATATGGATCTGCCTTTCTATGGATGATGCATCTGCTATCACCACAATCCATGGACATATATAGAATGCTATATTCATTAATGGTGTTTTGTCACTACATATTTTTGATCAGGAAACTTATTTCATCATAACCGTATGTGGCAGTCAGCTCATACACATGGAATTCACTTTTCTTACAACACTGCATCACGCTGAAGTGTGAGGGTATGCAGGCTGGCAGTATGAAACAGTTATCTCCGTGCCTTGTTAATTACTCACTTGAGCCAGCTGACACATGCCTTAGATCCCAGGGGTTCTGCAGAAACATCCCTGGAACATGGGAAACATCCTGACCCTGGCTAGGTCATGCGATGCCTGTTCTATATAATATTTATGGCTTATACATTATCCTCTTTGATGCATCTCAGACAGCTTTCCTTGGAGTTGCAGACAAACAGCATAAGTAAACTGGCTTGACCTATGACACATAATAGGATCACACTTGATAGTAACAAGGTCGAAAAATGTCTACACTACAGTCCTTATCACTAACTGTAGAACTTCAACTGCATCCTTGAAAGCTTGCAAGCAGTTCACTGTGCCTGGTAAACTGCATAAATAAAGAAGCTCAGCATAACTGAGCAGCACAGCTTGTCTGTGCTCACCTGCATCTCTGCTTCTGCGT
This sequence comes from Tupaia belangeri chinensis, assembly GCF_000334495.1. Lineage (NCBI taxonomy): Eukaryota > Metazoa > Chordata > Mammalia > Scandentia > Tupaiidae > Tupaia > Tupaia belangeri. The sequence goes on along the minus strand of NW_006159548.1, from coordinate 497,188 downwards.
CTTTCTTCCTTTTTTCTCTAACTTTTTTCCTTCATAGGACCAAGCCCTGAGGGCAGATACCAACAGTATTACCATCCAGAGAGATGTTACTCTTAAGCTTGCTGGCAGACACCAACACTGAAGCAGCTAGCCTAGTGTAAAATATTGGAATGGACTATGGGAGACTTTATGAGAGGACAGTTGAGAAATACACCCTACAAGACTGTAGTTCTATGTTTACAAAATACAATATATACTTCGAATCAGTGATGAACATCTATGTCTAGCTCTTTCAAGGTCTGATTTTATGGGATCAAGGATTAAGGTTCTCATTCTTAAAACTAAAAGCCCACTCAGAAAATTTTTATTTTCTTCCCCTGCAACTATGAGTTATGATGTTTTGAGGGGCTTGGTTCACAAGAGAGGGATGTTTTGGTCTCCCTGTTACTGAGCAAAGACAAATAAGGGAGTTCCTACACTACTTAGGATGATTGATCTTGATTATCAAGGGGGAAACTGGTTTGTTGCTAAAATATGAGAACAGAGAGGACTCTGTTTAGAATCTGGGGGATTCTCTGGGGCATGACTTAATGTGTTCATGCCCAGTATTAAAAGTAAAGGGGAAACTATAATGACCAAGAAAATGTAGGACCACTGAGGATAGAGATACTTTATGGGTGAGGGTTCGAATCAACCTGTTAAGAAAAGAACCTCGGTCAGTGTTAAGCTCACTTTGTTTTTTTGTTTCTGCACTTACAGAAATAGCCTCATTATATCCTCTCAGAGATACCAGGACCTGCCTTCCAGCAGCATCCTCTACTCCACCAGAGCTTGTGCCAAAATGTCTCTTTCTCTACATGCAGAGCATCAGGTAAAAAGTTTTGCCTTTTCATAGGTCTGCATTTCACATTGTGGGACTCCTCCTGAAATCTACATTTTAATTTTAATAAGTCTACATTCCAGGCATTATCTTTTCCTTTCAGCCCTAGGAGTGTTAGCTTCATTCTGCAGTGGCTAACTCCATGATACCTTAATGTTCTCATTTTCCTTTTCAGTTACCTAGTTAACATTTCTTACTTCTAGTTAGTTATACTTGATAGTCTCTTTTAAAAATATCTGGCATTATTTCTATCTGCTGATAGGGCATGACTAATGCCATGACTAAATGACTACAACATTCTGCTCTACTAGTGGAGAGGATGCTCAGATTCACAAGACAAAATATTGTTCATTAATACTAAGTTTACCTGGGACCAGTAGATGGCATAGTGGTTGCATCACTGGACTCCCACATAGTTGACCACAGTTCGAGTCCTGGACCTGGTGGCTTAAAACTCACACCGGGGGCTTATGCATGTGTGTCCAAACTCCTGAGAGGAGAATGGAGGAGAAAGGATTGTGGTGTGATCATTTCTCCTAGGTGTTGATTTTTCAGTTTCTGTCTCTCTGTCTCTCTGGTGAGTGCATGTACCCTATAACAAAAATATCTCTTAAAAAATACTGTTCCCTTAGAATTTAATAAGAAAGTATACAGAACAGGTAATAATACAGCATACTTGGTGATAGTTTGTTGAACTGGCACAGCTTTTCATATTCCAGTCATTTTGAATCTGGGCTTTACATGGTAATGAGAAACAAGTCTGAGAGTGTGATTGGAAAACCTTAGTCCAGAGAAACCTTCATGATAGGAAATCTGATATAATTAATGACTATTATAAGGCTTAGACTAAAGGGATATTTTTATGGGCATCCTATGGCCAGCCTAATTATGGCAAAGCATCATTTGTGAGTATGGTCTCTTCTGTTACTCCCTCAAAGCCCAAATACTGAGTCAGAGCTAAAAATTCATAGTTGGCAAATAATTCTCCTTCAGTTGCATATATGTCACTTGTTTTTTTAAGATTCATTCCATTCATTTCTATATCCCAATTTCCTATGCATGTGGTCATGTCTTCTCATTTCATTTACTGATAATGCTATTATTTGCTAAAAGTCATTCCAGGTGACTTAAAATTTAACTGGTTGTCCCATCCCATCCCATCCCATCCTGGTGTCTTCCCATCTTTGATTTTCTCATTTCCAGTGACCTTTCTCTTTTTTACTTCAGCAGTGCACTACAGTTACACATTAGATCACTTTTACTAATACAATTTATTTCTGAATTTCTCATGCAAACATTTCTCCTTGGTACTACAACATTCTCTCCATCAACCTTACATGTTCAGCTATTTCTGCCAGGAACACTAGTTAATATACCCTTCATCTTTCTCTGAATTCATTAATCTCTTTGCACATCCTCCTTTTTTTAGTCAGCATGAAGTCATTATTAGAACATTAAACATAACTTTTTTTTAATGTTCTAAAAAGTACATTTCAAATGTTATAATGATGTATAACAGTACGATAAACATCAAACAACATGGTCTAATATACATACACACGAACATATTATCAGAAAAGGGAATTATGAAATATAATGCACTCTGCCATTCATTCAGTTCATCTCATTCCATTCCATTCATCTAATCCATCCCATTTAATTTGCATCCATTCTACACTATCTTATCTTATCCAATTATATTTCAGAAAAATTCTCTATCCTTAGTTGAGAACAAATTCCCTGATATGGAATAAGAGGTAAGGCTCCTCCATAATCTCCTTCAGTGTGGAGAAAGGAAAATATCAATTTTTATTTCTTTAGTTATTATTATGTACAAAACACTAAGGCTGATTCTAAAAATAATATATTTCAGGATAAATCTATACATCAATTTTCTCTATTCTTGTATCATTCATCCTATCTATTTTTTTACAATGTATTTACTAAGTACTTTATTATTAACTGAAAAAAATATTAACTTAATTTCATCTATACATAATTTCCCCAACCCAGGCAGAGAATGGAAATAAGTGAACTCCAAATGGCAATTATGGGCTGGGAAATCAGGAAGATTTCAAGATCTAGTGAGGTTGCAGAGTGTATTTATTAGTGGGCAGGAAAGGGTAACTTGAAAAATAGTTAATTTGATCAGATAAGAGGGTTCTTGAGTCCAGATTTGTGGTGGAAGGATTTTATGAGATGTTTATATCTATAAGAATGGTCTTTTGGTGATTGGATTAAGTGATGTTGGCAGATTATGGAAAGTAATGTGATCAGAAACTCTGAAACTAGAGTTTAAGATGGGCAAAGGAACACAGCCTATTTTTTTTTTTGGAGAGATTTTCACTGTAAGGCGTGTGTGCTCGCCAGACAGACAGAGAGAGACATAGAGACAGAAAGCGAGAAATCACCCCCCAGGGGGGATGGTCACGCCGCAATCCCTTCTCCTCCTTTCTCCTCTCGGGATCTTGGGCATGCACGCACACGCACCCGGCGTGAGTTTTTTAAGCCACCGGGTCCGGGACACAAACCGCGGTCGACTACGTGGGAGTCCAGCGACATAGCCATTACGCTAACTGCTGGTTCCTAGGAACACAGCCTATTTGTACCTAAAATCCATTGCTGTTTGCATGTTTGATCCCTTCCACCCTAAATTCTCTGTCTCTAGATCATTTAATACTTTGTTTCATTCAGTGCTGGGATCCTCAAACCTCTGGCCTCAAAATGCTGGTCAGTGGCCTGTTAGGGACTGGGCTGCACAGGAAGAGGTGCATGGTAGGCAAGCAGGCAAGGCGTCATTTGTATTTGTAGCCACTCTCCATCACTTGCATGTTGCCTGAGCTCCTCTTCCTGTCAAACCTAGTGGCAGTATTGTTATAGATTCTCATAAGAACACAAGCCCATTGAAAAATTATCTTCTGAGAAAATGGTTCCTGGTGCCATAAAGGTTGGGAACTGTTGATTTAATGCCATGATTTCAACCTTATGAAACACTAAGGAGAACTGCTGGAGCCATACTACTTCCTGGACTTTTGATCTATAATTGTTGGATTAATAAGTAGTTAGATAATAAATTGGTGTAGGTTTAAATTGATAAATTTGTGTGTGACAGCAATACAAGAACACAGAAGTTAAACAGGTACCTCAACTGTGACATGTCCATTACAGAACTTATGATATTCCAAACCCTACATACTCTGATTCTTCTCCATTCTTTCTGATCTTACTTAATGACACCATTATTCATACACTGGCTTAGGCTAACAATATCAGAGTTATTTCTAGATTACTTCTTTTCCTTCAAACATGAGATCCACCACTTCATCAAATATTAGGAGTCTTCAAAAAGTTCATAGAAAATGTATCTTATAAGAAACTATGCTTGGATTTCAATTTTGTTTACACCAAAATAAACTTTAATTAACTTGTCATTACAAATCCAAACAAGATCTATTTTAATGAAGGATAAGACATCAGTTTGAAAAACACCCCTATGAGATCAACATGAATTTTACTAAAATTAAAGCAAGAAATAAACATCAATTTTGTGGTGAAAATTGGGTGGAAGAATGACTGACAAATGCTTTACAAAAAGTTCAAGGGGAGAATGCCCCCAAAGAAATGATCAGTTTGTAAATGAATAACTTGTTAAAAGGAAAAGACAGTGCTGACACAGATGCCCACAGTAGCACACCATTCACATCACTTTCTAAAGAAATGATTACTTACAGTTACTCTGGTCCACATTCTAATTGAATGTTAATAGCAGAAATAACCAACAATATAGACATCTCAGTTGGTTCAACGTACACAATTCTGACTGAAAAATTAAAGTCGAATAAACTTTCTGCTAAGTAGCTGCCAAGACTTTTATATCCAGATCAAATAAGAGTAAAGCTTTCAATGGACATTTTAAACAAGTGTGATAAAGATCCTGAAGCATTTCTTTGAACAATTGTAATAGGAAATGACCCATGACTTTAAGAGTATGATTCTAAAGTCAAAGCACAACCAAAGCAATTGCTCTGTTGAATGGATGCACCCTATAGCAAAAATCTCTCTTAAAAAAAAAAAAAGTGGCAAAGCTTTAGAAGAAAAATGCCTAGGAGTTCTTCACCAGAATCCTTCACCACCACAACAGTGCTCTTGTTCCTTACTTTCATCAAGCAAGGACAACTTTGCAAGTGTTTCAATGGGAAATCATTAGACATCTATGGTATTGTACTGATTTGGCTTTTGTTTGACTTCTGTCTGTTTCCTAATCTTACAAATCTTTAAAGAACACACATTTTTTTTCATTAATAATGTAAAATAACTGAATTGACATGGTCAAATTCTCAGGATCTTCAATTCTTTAAGAATGGACATAATAGCCAGTATCATCACTTATGTTGAACTCAATTAAGCTTCTGTTGGGAAATAAAGTTTGTATTTTAAACTTTTATCTTTTAATTTCATTTCTTAATGACATTATTGAGGTTCCCTCAGACTTTGATATTGTTTTGAGACTGTATCCTGTAGCTGACTACTTTTCCTCCATTTCCATTGATCCCACCCTAGTATAAGCCATTCCTTCTCTCACCAGGACTTCTAAAATGCCTCAACTCTTGATCTTTTCAGTTTGACATCCACAGAGCAGCAGAGTGATGAAGTTTTTGAAATGTTAATCAGACAATGCTATTCCCTCATATAAAACTGCATTTCCTATAACATTTCAAATAAAATTCAAAATTCAAAGGCTTTATGATGTGTTTTGCATCTACCTTCTTTTATTCTCCTCTCTGTGAGCCACATTAAAGATTTTTTTTGATCCTCTTACACATGAAATCCATCACTGCTTCAGACCTTTATATGTTTGTCCCTTCTGCCTTGAATACTCCTTCTAGAAATCATTTAATACCTTACTTTGTAACATTCTTCAGTTTTTTTCCTCAAATATCACTTAGAGAGCTTCCCCTGATTATCATATAGAACAGTCAATCACCACTACTCAGTATCACTCTTTTTCTTTTTTTAAAATTACTTTTAACAGCCATCTCTTTTCTTAAATTTCATTTATGTATACTTACTTTTTTTTTGTCTCTAGAATTTTAAGCTCAACAGGAACAGTAAATTTGACTGCCTTTATTATAGGTGTTTACTTACTAGAACAAAAGTTAACTGTGGAATGAAAGATAGCACAAAGCACATACAAACAAATTTAGGCTTGTTTAAGGTGTAGTTGAGAAGTTTTAATTCATAAGTTTTTGGTTTGATGGTAGACTTAAGTGTCCTGGAGGAAAAATGTAGTTCTATTCTTCAGAGTCAAAGTGGAAAGCTAGAACTCCATAACAAAATATGGGAATAGCAGTTGGCGTAATAGCTGTGTCACTGGACTCCCATTAGTTGACCGTGGTTCGAGTCCCAGACCCAGTGGCTTAAATTCTTGCTCGACGTGTGTGTGTGAGTGCCCAAGATCTCAAGAGGATGGAGGAGAAGGGAGAAGGGATGGCAGTCTGGCCATCTCCCCAGGGTGGGGTGGTGGTGATTTCTCGCTTTCTGTCTCTCTGTCTCTCTCTGTCTTTCTGGCGAGTGCATGTGCCCTGTAGCAAAAAGTTCTCAAAAAATTTAAAAAAGAAAAATAAAACTCCATAACAAGATAGAGCTCTACTGACATAACAAGACCAATCATATTATAAACTTCAACTTGAGGTTAGAAGCGGGACCAAGAGATGGCATGATGATTACATCAGTTGACAGTCCTAGACCTGGTGGCTTAAAACTCACACCAGGCACTTGCAGTGTGTGTACAAAAATCCCAAGAAGAGAGTAGAGGAGAAGAGATTGCAGTGTGGTCATCCCCCTTGGGGTGTGATTTATTGCTTTCTGTCTCTGTCTCTCCAGTTAGAGCACATGCCCTATATCAAAAATCTCTCTCTCTCAAAAAAAAAATGGTTAGAAACAATAGAAATCCATCAGCATTGTAATTATTGATATGTGAAACCATCTTCTATCTCTTCCTTAGCTTGGAAAATAATTTTTCATACAGATATGATAAATGTGCATCTTTCTCTGTTAGACAGTTAGATTTTCCAGAAACACATTGCTCCTCTAGAATTGAACAGCTCATGTTAAAGTCTATTTATAAGTAATGATCACATGGTAGTCACAAATTTTCAGGAGGTATCATTTTCTAGTTTTAATATCTATCAACATGTTATTTTGTGCTTTGTGATTGTATGATGTGTTGCAGTACTCCAGAGGGCATCATGTTGCCTATTCTTCTAGCTTCATCACCATAAACTGCAAGTTTAGGTTCTCACTGTGTATTTTTCCTAATTACCTCTTTGGCCTGATGGGACAGGGCCATACTTCTGGTAGCACTCATCTTGACTTGAAATAATTAACTGTGGACCAATGGGTGACTCCATGACAAGAGGGAGACTTGATATTGTTGCTCAACTCTTTATTTTCACTTTGTTGGTATACCATTTTGGGGGTAGAAGTTGTTTCTAATTTCTTTTTTCCAAAAGTTCAGAGCTTTTGAAATATCTTATCTTAATCCCCAAATAGAAAGGATTTTATCCCAGAAGCTCTGAGTACTTTTGGAAGTTGTATTTTGGGTAGTAGAAGCAGTAGTTGCAGTGGTAGTGGTGACTGTTGTAGCAGTAGTGGTGCTTGGTGTAGTGGGAGCGGCACTTGTTGTAGCAGTAGTGGCGCTTGTTGTAGTGGGAGCAGCACTTGTTGTAGCAGTAGTGGCGCTTGTTGTAGTGGGAGCAGCACTTGTTGTAGCAGTAGTGGTACCTGGTGTAGTGGGAGCGGCGCCTGTTGTAGCAGTAGAGGCACCTGTAGTAGCGGAAGTGGTGCCTGTTGTAGTGGGAGTGCTGCTTATTGCAGCAGTAGTAGCACCTGTTGTTGTGGTGGCACTTGTCGTAGTAGTTGTTTGTATTTGGGGTGCAGGAGTAGGGAAGGGAGGAGAAATTGTAGGATATCCAGGGGATGGTGGAGGTCCAGGTGGATAGGGGATTGGTTTGAAAGGTGGATATTGATAACCTGGATGAAAAGGGGGAGGAGGAGGGAGTGGTGGAATTCTCCCTGGACCACTGGGAGGAGGAGGGGGTGGTGGGATTCTCCCTGGACCATAGGGAGGAGGGAGTGGAGGGATTCTCCCTGGGCCATAGGGAGGAGGGGGTGGAGGGATTCTCCCTGGGCCATAGGGAGGAGGGGGTGGAGGAATTCTCCCTGGGCCATAGGGAGGAGGGGGTGGAGGAATTCTTCCTGGGCCATAGGGTGGAGGACGAGGTGGTTGAACAAGTGGTGGGCCAAAAGGATTAGGTGCTGGAGGAAGCTGTGGTCTAGGTTGATATGGTCCCCAGGGGCCTCTGTGACTCTCTCCAGGCTGCAAGAAAACAGAAGTAAACAATTTTAAATCAGATATTTCAAAGTCAAGCATAAGAACATATACTTACCATGGTAAGCAGAAATCTAAGTTGGCACCCAAGATTTCCATTCCCTGGCTTACCTGAGTCAGGAGAGCCCTTTTAAGACAAGTTCTGTGAATTCAGAGATAGAAATCAGAGAGATCTGAGGTGCAGCAAATGCTATTATATTGGCTTTGAATCAAGGTCCCTGTTGTGGAAATTACCACTTGGAAGTAAACAGTAGGTGGGCTATAGGAACTGAAGGTGGCCTGGGCCCTTAATCAGAAAGAAAAGAAGGGCTTCAGACCCTGACAAACATGCAAGGTTGAAAGAGCATCCTGAGAAGGAAACAAAAACATGCAATAGTTTTTTAAAATGGGAGACCCTGGGCAGAGAGTCTAACCAAGCCACACTGGGTTATGATCAAAGAAATCATGTGATAGTCAATGGATTATCTAATGAAATATCTTCATAGGAAATATCTTCTTAATCTCTTAACCCAGTCACAGTCACTAGCTCCCATTCCACAACTAGCTAAAGTAAATGAACTAAATAAAAATAAAAATTCAGTGTTAGAAAGAAAAATTAGCCTCACAAAGGACTATATAATCAGGTCTAACTCCTATAAAATTGGTTTTGGGGGACCAGTAGTTAGCGTAATGGCTATGTCGCTGGACTTCCACGTAGTCGACTGTGGTTCGAGTCCCGGATCTGGTGGCTTGAACTCATGCTTGGCGCGTGTGCGTGCATGCCAAAGACCCCGAGAGGAGAGTGGAAGAGAAGGGATTGCGGTGTGGCCATCCCCCCTGGGGGGTGATTTCTCACTTTCTGTCTCTGTCTCTCTCTGTCTGGTGAGTGCACGCTCCCTATAGCAAAAACAAACAAACAAACAAACAAAAACAAAAACAAAAAACCTCTCCAAAAAAAGAAAAAAAAATTGGTTTAGGAACAATCCAGCTAAGACACGGATAACTTTGAGTCTACATTTATTTACATTTTTGTGAGATTAATAGTAGGCCCTTGTGAGACTTGCTTTGAGGATTAAGTGAGATAATGTATGTAAGGCATTTGGAAAATTACCCATGGCAAACAAAACACTTAAAAGATGATAGGCAAATTATTACTCCTTACCTAGCCTATATGCAGATGTCTGTCTTTCTTTCTTTTTTTTTTTTTTGGCTATAGGGCATGTGTGCTTGCCAGAAAGACAAAGAGGGTGAGACAGAGAGAAAGAAAGAAAGTGAGAAATCACCATCACCCCCCAGAAGATGGCCATGATGCAATCCCTTCTCTTCCATTCTCCTCTTGGGATCTTGAGCACACACACACACACACATGCCAGCGTGAGTGTAAGCCACCGGGTCGGGGACTCAAACCGTGGTCGACTACATGGGAATCCAGTGACATAGTCATTACGCCAACTGCTGGTCCCAAGAGGTATTTCTATCCTTTGCATTCCAACTTTCAGTCGCTAATAATCATCATGAATATCATATAATTGAGTTGGGGAAAGGCTTATTTTTATTTAAACTGCTTATGCTAAGCTGTTGAATATAGCTTGAAAGAGCATCCTGAGAAGGAAACAAAAACATGCAACAGCTGTTTAAAATGGGAGACCCTGGGCAGAAAGTCTAACCAAGCCATACTGGGTTAGAATCAAAGAAATCATGTGATAGTCAATGGATTATCTAATGAAATATCTTCAGTATTGAGGATTAAATGAGATGAAATTGAAAATCAGTTTCAATATTAAATTTATAAAACACAAAATGACCTTTTGAATACACAAGGGGCCTCAAGAAGTTTATGGAAAAATGGAAGTAAAAGACCAGTTTGCTTTGGTGCAAAATTTTTTGCAAGTCATGCTTTGTTTTTTTATAATACACATTTTTCAAGAACTTCTTGAAGATGCCTTGTATGAATGTTTTATTGACTTATCAAAAATGTTGTCAGGACCAGCAGTTGGTGCAATGGCTATGTTGCTGGACTCCCATGTAGTTGACCATGGTTCAAGTCTCAGACCCAGTGGCTTAAACTCACACCAGGTGTGTGTGTGTGTGTGCCCAAGATCCAGAGAGGAGAATGGAGGAGAAGGGATTGCGGCATGGACATCCCACCTGGGGGATGATTTTTTACTTTCTGTCTTTCTGTCTCTGTCTTTCTGGTGAGCACATGTGCCCTATAGTAAAAAAACCTCTAAAAAAAAAAATTACCCTAAAATTCATCTCCTCTTCCAAACACTAGAATTAAAATTTTCCTACTTAGAAATATACTATTGTTGCATAACTTATAAAAAAGTATGCTTTTGTATTTTATCTTCTGTAATTGTTATGATATTTAATATCTTCAGTGGTATTTAACTTAGTCCTTTAAATGGTAGGTTTACTGTGTTAGTAGCTTCTCAGAACTGAGCATGCACAGATTCTCCTGAATCCCTAGAAAAATGCATCTTCCCAGGTTCCACTCTCAGACATGTTTATACAGTCGAAGACAAGGTCTGTAATACTTTTAATAAGTGAATCATGTGACAGGATAGAGATGATTCATACACCCACATACTAGGAACAATTGTTCTTTTCTATTTTTACTTTATCATTCCATAGGGTTTTACCTACTCATGTAGTTACTACAGTACAAGGACCCACATTTATACATATTTGTATAATGTAGTTTTATATGATAGATCTGAGCTCTCCAATATGGGAGCTATCAGCCATCCATAGCTATTTTAGTTAAATTAGAACTTTAAATTTAAACTAAAGCACTAGAACAGTGTTTAATAAAAAAACTGATAGCTGCTCATCCACAAGGAAAGATAATATCATAAGTGTAAACAGAAATCTGAAGAACTAGTTAGTTACTGAGGAAAATGGGAGGATATGAGAAAGTGGTTAATGATACTTACCGAGAAATAGGCTACTAGAGCACAAAGGCCCAAAATCAAAGACAGTGGCTTCATCCTGTGGATGTTCCTGAAAGTAAGCATAATGGCTGATCAGCATTACTTGTTTGTTGATTTTTGATTAAAAAGTAATGTTTGGAATGTATCTCAGCACATGGTATATAACATAGTGTAGTTTCAGTCCTGTAGCATTTTTTTTTTTTGGAGAGGTTTTTGCTATAGGGCACATACGCTTGCCAGACAGACAGAGAGACAGAGAGATAGAAAGCGAGAAATCACCCCCTAGGGTGGATGGCCATGCTGCAATCCCTTCTCCTCCATTCTCCTCTCGGGATCTTGGGCACGCACGCACACGTGCCTGGCGTGAGTTTTAAGCCACTGGGTCCAGGACGTGAACCGCGGTCGACTACAAGGGAGTCCAGCGACATAGCCATTATGCTAACTGCTGGTGCCGAGTCCTGTAGCATTTTTAAGGACTTTGTATAACATTGTTTTGGATGCATTATTAATGTAGAATGATATCAATAGCCTCATAAAACTTGACTGTAAAATTACATAACCAATTTTCATTTTTGACACATAAACTGACACGGTGGATACTGTCAAAGAGTTATTCATAAAATGTTCTGAACAATAGAAACTTTTAGTCATGATGCATTTTTTCATAGAAAAATATGTCATGACTTTCTGATGACCCAATATTTTGAAATGAACACTTATATTTGAACATTTTAATTTGTTTTATAATAGGTATATGACTTTAGAGTTTTCCTTAGATTTGTGTTTATACTATTAATGTTTTAACTAGATTATGTGTTATAAATTTAATTTCCTGAGACACCATAGAATAGGAGAACAGATCCTGGTGCTGTGGTATAGGGGTTACACAATGCCCTGTAAGTCTGGAATCCATATGACTAACTGCAGATTGGATCTCTTGACTGACTTGAAAACATACCAGGCATGTATGTGGAACCCTGGGATCCTGTGGAGCTGGAGAGCTGGGGAAAATGGATTGTGACATGACAAAACTCTGTCTAAGGTGCTTCTCTCTCTCTCTCTCTTTCTCTCATGCACATGCATGCACTCTCTATTATAAAAATTTAAAAAGAAAAAAAAAAGGAAGGAAATCATCCTGTTCAGTGTAGCGTAAGGTAAGAGTCATGTTATATATCTAATATATATTTTTAAATTTTGTCAATTTTTTAATAGTTTTATTTTATTTATTCATTCATTTTATTTTAATTGGACCAAAGAAACAGACAGACAGACACACACACACACACACACACACACACACACACACACACACACAGAGAGAGAGAGAGAGAGAGAGAGAGAGAGAAAGAGAGAGAGAAAGTGAGAAAGCAAGCCACCAGGTCCAGGACTCGAACTGTAGTTGGCCATGTGGGATTGTCCAGCGCCTTAACCACCACACCACTTGCTGGTCCCGGTATATATCTAATATTAACTACATTCTACTAAGTTGTTTTAGTCCACAATAGGTAGTCTCAAAGGTTTCCAAAAATCTGTATCTACTACATGAAAGACCAAGGTAGAGAAAATATAAAGATGTTCAGCTATTTTACTCTGAATTGAATTGAAATGCACAATATATTTCAAATACATGACAGTCAAAGAGAGTGACTTCCATGAACCACTGTGCAAATTGGTTTACTGGGAGTCAACTCTGCCCACTGGTTGAATGTGCTGGTTAAACAAAGCAAATAATGAAGGAATCAGAGGCACAAAATCTCACTGGCGGTTGAATTATATATGCTTGTGGTAATTTCTTGAAGTATTATTTCCCTATCATCCTTTCTTATAAGAAGTTTGAATATATCGAGTGTATGTACTCTATGACTGAAACTGATTGACTAAAGGATATACAAACACAGTAAGTGGGTGTAAATGCCAGACATAGTGTATGTGGAAGTGTAGGGCCTGAGGAAGGACATTTAGAAGAAAAGTGCAGAGGCAAAGCATTAATGGGACAAAGAAATATGTTGTCTGTTGAAGCTATTTTACAGTTTAATCAACTGGACTAGGGAGAAATGTTCACATATTGAAATATTCACTTTGTAAGCTAAATAATTGATTGAATGTATAAAAGAAAATGAAATAAAAAAAGAAAAAAAGAAGTTTGAAAAACTGATAAAAACTAATACTAAAAATATAGTATATACAGTTCTCTCTAGAGTACATCTGAGAGTACTCTATCATTATGAGCATAAAGAATGTCAAGGTCACAGGGGAAAGTCAACTGTGCACTTGGACGGACTGATTGCTCCAAGTACCCAGCACGAATGCTTTATTATGACAGAATTTTTCAAAATTTAATACATTTTATTACTTACATTTTTATATAAGGCACTTGTTCTTTTGAGAAAGTGAATGTTCTATTAAAAACCCATGAAAATGCTGTCTTTGAAAGCCTGGAAAAAATTAGCATTTAAAGTAAAATTTGTCAATAATATACCCAAGTACATACCGCTTTGTGAGTATCCTTCTTAGGGTTAATTAATCTGCTGGCCAAAATTGAAAGATGGCGAGTGAAGGCGAGAAAGGAGAAAATAATCTCGGTGCTTATATAGGTTGCAAAGGATTTCTTTTGGCAATGAAAAGAAGGCTAGTTGGAGGATAACATAACTTCTGGGTTGTTGGTGCTCTTCAAACAAAGATAGGAAAGTCATCATTGCCAATTTGGCAGTATTTTTCTGCATTTAATTTTCTTTTTTCATTTCTGAAGTGCTTTGATCCATTAATATTTGGTGTTTCCTGAAGAAACATATACAGTGACTCACCATTTCCCATTGCCTTAGAAAAATAATCTAGGACCTGTGGTCCAGGGCCAGCAGATGGCATAATGATTATGTCATTTGACTGCCACATGGTTGACCATGGTTTGATTCCCAGACCTGGAGGCTTGAAACTCATGCCAGACATGTGTGTGTGCATGCCCAAAATCCTGAGAGGAGAATGAAGGAGAAGGGATTACAACATGCTTAACCCCCTGGGGGGGGGTTGATTTCTCACTTTCTGTCTGTTTCTCTGACTCTGTCTCTCTGGTGAACGCACGCACCCTATAGAAAAAAAATCTCTGTTTAAAACAAAAAAACAAAAAAACAAAAAAACCGGAAAAGTACAATTTATTCTATTCCAAGTAATTTTTTTTTCTTTGAGAGGTTTTCGCTATAGTGCATGCACGCTCACCAGAAAGACAGAGAGAGACAGAGAGACAGAAAGTGAGAAATCACCTCCCAGGGGGGATGGCTACACCACAATCCCTTCTTCTCTATTCTTCTCTTGGAATCTTGGGCATGCATGCACATGCGCCTGGCATGTGTTTAAGCCACCAGGTCCAGGACTCGAACTGCGGTCGACTACTTGGGAGTCCAGCAACATAACCATTATGCCACCTTCTGGTCTCTATTCTAGGTAATTTAAAAAAAAGAATTATTTATTTAATTCAATTTTATTATTACAATTTTAAAATTTGCTATAGAGCATGTGTGCTCACTAGACAGAAACAGAAAGAGAGGGAGAGGATGTTAGAAGGCAAGCTACCACGTCTAGGACTTGAACCATGGTCAACCATGTGGAAGTCCAGCACTTCAACCAACATGCCACCTGCCAGCCCCTATTCAAGGATATTTTGATGAGTCACTTTTTTGAGGGGGAGGGGAATGGATTATCTTAAATGTTTTATCTCTCCATATTTTCTTTAAAATAATAATTTATTTATTTAACATTATTTGTCATTATTATTTATTTTTAATTTTATCTGAGAAAAGGAGTTAGAAAGCAAGCTGCCAAGTCTGGGACTTGAACTGTGGCTGGCCATTGGGAGTTCAGCACCTTAACCACCATGCCACTTGCTGGCCTCATATTTTCTATTTTATTTTACAAAACTACGTTGTTTGAGTAATTAAAAAAAGTTTAGATAGCACTTTATTATGATCTAGAGAGAATTTGGGAACAATGTTCTATTTCTGGTAGCAAAGAGTAGAAATAAAATAAGTGACTATTAGGTATTCTTAAATATCACACACATACACACACTCAAACACATGGTTCCATGGCCAGTAATGTTCAGAATACTTAAAATATCCAGGTTGATTGGATCTCTCTGCTGTATGCTGTAGGTTTCACGTTTTGATCTTTTTTACAATTGAAAGAACAAAATGATATTACTGTTTTGCAGATGAAGTTTCTACATATCTGATCCTATGTGTTACTTCTCACTTTTATATAACAGCTTAACTAGTAAATATTTTTGAAGGATTTGTAAAATAAATGCTTGCATTAAGATATGATTTAGGAGGAAATAGTAGGAAAAAACTCTAATGGATGGGGTCAGCAACATAGTAATTAAGGCACTGGACTCCCACATGGCTGACCTTGGATGGTGTCCTGGATCTGGTGGGTTGAAAATTATGCAAGGTACGTGTGTGTGCACCCAAAATCCCAGGAGGAGAATGGAGGAGAAGGGGTTGTGACATAGCCATTCCTCCTGGGTAGTGGTTTCTCTCTCTCTCTTTCAATGTGATTGTCTCTCTGGCTAGTGCATGCGCCATATGGCAAAAATCTTTAAGAAAAAAAATCTTGTGGCATTCAAGAAGGGACAGGCAGGAAGTTAATGCATTTTCTCAATCTTAACTATATTTTGTTGTATCTGTGATTTTCTTAGGATATTCAGATTATTTAAAAGACCTTTATAAGGATTTTTTTTTTTTTTTTTTTTTTTTTTTTTTAGGAAAAACACTTTCCTAAAGAAGAACTGAGATCATCACCATTTTAAAAAGTCATGTGGTGCGGCCACTACTAACTTGAGAAATGTATTTAAACAAACATAATGACATTCAACTTTTTCAATTATGGAGAAATTATATAGAGATTTTTTTCTTTGAAGTGATATCTGTTAGAAAGTCACAGCCTTAAAATTTTGGTAAATCCAGGCTTTGAGAAAATGTTCCTATGCAAGTTGATCCTGTAATATCTAGTTTTTGTATATGAATTAGAATTATTAAAATTATTGTATATAAATAAGAATAGCTCTTATTAAATCTTTTCCCTATTCCATGTGGCAGGCTGAAATGAGTTCTCTCATCTTCTGTGTTTTGCACAAAGTTATTAATTAACTGAGTAGGATTTGACCTGAGGTCTGCCCAATGCAAAGCCTGAATCTTGTACCAGTATTCCATGTTGCCTTCCAAATCAACATACTCTCTATAAATTTATAACATTAAATTACAATACCCTGAAGAGACTAATTAAGTGAACATATGCTCAGGTCATTCAGGACTTCCCAGCCCAGAAGAATGTTTCTTTCTTGTTTTGATGCCAACTTCTTTCTCACCCAAGTGTTTAAAATCAAGGTGTGATCTACACTGTAATGGATCATTGGCTCTGAAGGACTTGCATGAATTTTGGCAAAACTTAAGATAACTTTTCAGTGGCTTTAATCAGTGAAGAATTAGAGACACACAAGCAAGCAGAAGCACTTATCTTTCAAGAAGCACAGACAACTGTTCAAAATATTCTTTAATTAATTCATGACTTAAAAAACACTGAATGTTTTCTAGAACAATACCTAAAGGAGCTAAAGTTTCTGTTCACAGGAAACTGAAGGTGACAGTAGACTGATATTATTGTTAATGCAGAGACTTAGGTGACTGATGGAAACTACTTTTCAGACTTATTTAGTTTAGCAGAATTAAGCTCGGTAATGTAGCAACATATTTGACATCTGCTGTCTCATTGTCTTATGCTAATTTCCACCAAAACATAGCAGTGATGACTGGTTTCTTTGGACCTGTGGAACGTACCTAAATGTGCTGCTTCTAGTTTAATCAGAAATAGGTATTTTGATTTCTTCATTAATGACACATGAAATATTTATCATGCTTTATTTGGTATTTATAACAGAGTGGTTTAAAATTTTCCATGGAACTATTTCTTGAGTGGGATTAGTCAGTAGTACCTTTGAGACCTGAGGTAAAACTTGAATTCAAGAAGTCTAGTGTGATGAGATGAGCTAACAGTCCTCTTCTCAGACTGCAGAGAAGCCAGAGCTCTGACGTGCACCACACAGAGGCTGGCAGAGACTCACCCACCAAGTTTTGTGGAATCTCTTGAATTTGGCAGCACATTTTGCCCTGAGCTTTCAATTGGTCAGCATTAAAATAAAAATGAAATCAAGACTGAAAAATTCATGATATAATCATATATATATGATAATATATATGAGAGGGACTTCTCAGGGCTCATGGAAAAATGGAAGTAAAGTACAAATGTATTTTGGTGCAAAAATTTTGGAAATCCATGCATGGTTTTTTCATAACATACATTTCCAAGAAATTTTGAAAACCCTGTCAATTCCTAAGTCATCTGTCATATTAAATCTATGGTTTTGATTGCATTATCTTTTAAAGCTATTAGTCTGTGTGCTTTCTTTAATAGAAAACATATTTTGTTACTAAATTCTCACTTGTTTATTTTTTCATTTGGACATTATTGCTTATCTCATTTTTCAAACAGTTGGTCATTCATTTGGTCTTCCTACTCTTTTTCTTCTTATTCTCTCTAAAGTGTTTAGCACTTTCTTAAACCTTTTTTCTTCTTGGCTTTTATAGAAGCTTCTTAGCTCTCCCCTGAGTGCTCCTTGTCTGTCTGCTTTGCTTGTTTATTCAGGTCAAAGTATGGGTTTCTCTCCTAATTTTACCTTTATTATTGTTTTTCATTCTTCTTTTCTCTTTCCAGTTCTGTTCTTTTCTTCTGCCTTTCTCTTCATCCTCCTTCTTCTCCTTTTTATATCCATCATTATACCGGAGAACTTGTTTTGCAAGTAGAAATGTGCTCTAAATCACTACTAATGGCACGAGTTTACATTAACATGGGGTGTGTAGTCCTAGTTGAATGAAACATTTCCTTATAAAACTCCATAATAAGCAGGACAAAAGCTGACTAAACCATCACAACAGATTCCCAATGTGTTTCTCCATTCCAGACGTCCTCGAGATTTTTGGCAGATTATTAATTTCACCGAGAAGTGAAGAACCTGGGCCACACTAGCCACATGTGAATCCCTGCTCTTTACTCATCTGCTGTGTTTCCTTGGGTAGTTGATCAATCTCTGTGTGCCTCAATTTCTCAGTTCAAGAGTGATAGTATATATAGGAATCATCTTATAGGTTCATAGTGAGTATTCCCTAAATTGTAATATGTAAAGTTATTTGAACAGAGTTTGGCACATGTAAGAAATAAAACGTTTGGGGCTGGCAGGTGATGTGGTGGTTAAGGGCATTGGACTCACGCATGGCCAACTGTGGTTCGAGTCGCAGAAGACCTGGCGGCTTGCTTTCTCACTTTCTCTCTCTCTCTCCCTCTCTCTCTCTCACTCTGTCTGAATCTGATCAAATTAAAATAAGTAAATAAATAAAGTTCAATAAAATAATAATTCTTATAAAAAGAAATAAAGTGTTTAATTATTTACAAGGTATATATTTTCTAATCTTCATGTAAACCTTTATTCATTTTCCCTTTACTATGGAATTAAGTGCTTGGTAATATTACTATAACTTCCTTTTTTGTTTTATTTGTCCATTTTTTCTAGATATGTCATATATTCATGGCAGATTTGTGTTTTATGGGAATGAGAATAATTTGACCATGTAATATGCATTTTATCTATCTTTATAGCCCCAGGTTAAATCATGGCATGCTGTGTATTAATGTCTGGAGAAAGCCCTGTTTTCTCTTATCTCCATGAATTTCTGTGCAGCAGTAGGCCTTCAACTTGCTTTCTGCCTGTTGAACTCATTCCTTGTTTTTGGTTAATCTCTTAAATGAAATTCTACACTGCATTGTTTGGATCATGTTTTATGGTCGTATTTATTTTTGTCTTGATCTTAATAGTTGTATGTGTTCGTGAATTTTACCTCCTATTCTTTTTTCAGGATATGTTGTGTTTCATCAGCTATTTGAATCACTTTCAACCCTTCACTGCTAAGGCACTGCGATAATATGAGTCTCCTATAATAGTCCATAGTAGTTTTTCCCTGAGTGTTCATTCTCTCTGAAGAAGGATAAATAGCTGTCTTCTCTGCTTGTTATTTCTTGTGCTTTTGCGTGTAATATTTAGTACAGGTTTTCTTACGTCATTATTAAGAGTTAATTACCTGTTCCTTTCTGTATTTTCTATTTAAACCTTCGAGTAGTAATATTGAGAAACTTACATTCAAATTCTTATGTTCCCCATCCTAGATGTTAGTACATTTTTACTAAATGAATTGGATCAATGGTTTTATCAACTAGATATTGATTTAATACATATTTGGATGGGGTCAGCAGGTGATAGGGTGGTTAAGGCATTGGGTCCCACATAGCTGACACTGCATTTGAGTCCTAGACCCAGTAGCTTGAAAATCAAGGTAGGCACATGTGTGTGTATGTGTGCGCGCTCAAGACCCTGAGAGGATAATGAAGAGAAGGGATTGTAGCATGGCCATTTCCCCTTGAGGATGGGGTCAATGGTGTGATTTCTCACTTTCTCTCTCTTTCTGCTTCTCTGTCTTTCTTTGGCAAGTGCACACACCTATAGGAAAAAAACATTAAAAAATATGGATGAAAAGATTCATAGAATTTTTGAAGTTACAATTAATTAGTCTCTAGGAAATATATCTATTTAGGTGGATTGTAGCATGGCCATTTCCCCTTGAGGATGGGGTCAATGGTGTGATTTCTCACTTTCTCTCTCTTTCTGCTTCTCTGTCTTTCTTTGGCAAGTGCACACACCTATAGGAAAAAAACATTAAAAAATATGGATGAAAAGATTCATAGAATTTTTGAAGTTACAATTAATTAGTCTCTAGGAAATATATCTATTTAGGTAAATAAGTGATATATAAGTTTATAGTTTTATATATATGCATATTTATATTTTTTATAAAATATAATTATATATCTATATATTATAATTATTTGGTTATGACTAAAAAAAGAAATTAATTTAAATGCTATTTAAATTAATTTCTTTATTGATGATAGTGTGCAGGTATGCACATGTGAGAATTAAAGTGAGAGAGAAAAGTGAGAGCGAAAAGAGCACCTTCCTTAGGGTCTGGTCATTCTAAGAGGGAAACTAGTTTGTTGCTAATATATGAGAACAGAGAGGACTCTGTTTAGAATCTAGAGAATTCTCTGAGCATTACTTAATATGTCCTTGTCCAAGGATAAAAGTTCAGGGGAAACTATAACAACCAGGAGAATGTAGGACCACTCAGGATGTAGACACTTCAGGGACGAGGATTTGAATTAACCTGTTATAAAAAGAACTTTGATCAATGTTTAGCTCTGTTTGTGTTTTGTTCCAACACCTACAGAAATGGCCTTGTTAAATCCTCTCAGAGATGCCAGGACCTGCCTTCCAGTATTCCCCTCTACTGTACCAGATCTTGTGCGAAAATGCCCCTCTTTACATTCAGAGACGTCAGCATCAGGTAAGAAGTTTTCCTTTTTTTTAGGTTTGCTTGTCACATTGTGGGACCACTCCTGAAATCTATGTTTTAATAACTCCGTTCTCTTCTTTCAGCCCTAGGAGTATAGCTTCTTTCTGTAGTGGCTACCTCTATGAAAACTTCATGTTCTCATTTGCCTGTCGTTCACTTTTGGGATTATTTCCTGTGCTTTGGAGGTCTTATTTAAGAAGTCTTTGCCTACCCCAATGTCTTCCAGAGTTTTGCCAGTGTTTTCTGCCAGTAGCTTAATAGTTTGAGGTGTTAGGTTTAAATCTTTGATCTACTTTGAGTTGATTTTTGTTGATGGGGAGAAAGAGGGGCTCAGATTTATCTTTCTACAAGTGGATACCCAGTTTATTTATTTATTTATATTGTTTATTTATTTATTTATTCTTCTGAAACATTTTAAAAATTAATTAATTTATATTCTTTCCCTGAGCATTGTCACAGCATACAAAATGTGATTTCCTATCCAGAATATACTGCATAATGGCTTAATCATATGTGTTATCATCAATAATTTTCCATTTCTAGTTTCATATGTATATTTATGTTTTACCCCTATTTCTGACCTTCTGCCATTTCCCACCCTTCTCCCTCACTATTTCAGGTGTCTACTGCTGTTTTCCATTCCTTTCCCCCCCACACACATTTTATTGATTTACAAATTTTTTAAAATAATCTGATTACTTTCAATAGCAAGTTTAGCTGATATATACATATCTGTGAATACATGGTTGGATACCCAGTTTTTCCAGCACCATTTCCTATAAAGGTTTTCCTTTTCCCATTGGATTGACTGTTACCCTTTGTCAATGAACAGTTGACTGTATGTTTTGGGGTTTATTTCTGGAGTCTCTATTCTATACCATTGGTCCCCATATCTGTTTTTGTGCCAATACCATGCTGTTTTGATTATCACAGCTTTGTAATATATTTTGGGATCAGGCAGTGAGTTACCGCCTACTCCACTCTTCTTGTGCAGGATGGCTTTGACAATACAGGATCTTTTATGATTACAGACAAATTCTGATTGTCTTTTCCCAGATCTGTGAAGAATGTCTCTTGTAATTTCATAGGGAATTGCATTAAATATGTAGATTAATTTGTGTAGAATTGCCATTTTGATTATATGCTCCCAATCTAGGAACATGGGGGTGGCCTTCCACTTTTTTGTGTAATTTTCAATTTCTTTTGTAAGATTTCATGGTTTTCCTTGTAGCGGTCCTTGACTTCCTTGGTTAGATTTATTCCAAGGTATCCTATATTTTTGTGGCTATGGGATTACTTTCTTCAGTTCTGCCTCTGTCTGTTGTTGTTTGTATATAGAAATGCTATAGATTTTTTGAAGTCAATTTTGAATCCTGCCACTTTACTGTATTCATTTATTACTTTGAGAAGCTTTTTCAAGGATACCTTTGGGTCTTCTATGTGTGCAATTATGTCATCTGCAAACAAAGATAATTTCAATTCTTTGATCCCTATTGTAATGCCTTTTATTTATTTATTTTCTTTTGTCTGATTGCATTGGCTAGGACTTCCAGCATGATATTGAAAAGGCATAGAGAGAGTGGACAATCTTGTTTTGTTTCAGTTTTTATTGGAAAACCTTTCAGTTTTTCTCCTTTCAGTATAATGTTAGCTATGGGTTTTTCATATATGGTTTTTATTATGCTGAAAAATAATCCTTTTATGCTGATTTTGCTGTGTCTTAATCATGAAGTGATGTTGTATTTTGTCAAATATTTTTCTGCATCAATTGAAATGATCATATGGTTTTTATCTTTCTTTCTGATAATATGGTATATTATGTTTATGGTTTGTGTATGTTGAACCACACATCCATCACTGGAATAAAGCCTACCTGTTGTGATGAATAATCTTTTCTATATGCTGTTGGATATGATTTGCTAGTATCTTGTTGAGAATTTTTGTGTCTATATTCCTCAGTGATATTGGTAGTAGTTTTCCTTTCTTGTCAGTTTTGGGAATGAGGGTGATGAAGTCTTTATAAAATGAATTCAGGAGGGTTCCTTCCTTTAGAAATAATTTGATCTACAGAAATAATTTGAGTATGGGGCCAGCAGGTGGCATGGTGTTTACAGCGGCTGGACTCTCACATGGCTGACTATGGTTTGAGTCCTGGAACTGGCAGCTTGCTCTCTTACTTTCTCTCTTTCTGTTTCTCTCTAGTCAACTTCAAAAAAGAAAACAATGAATAAGATTAAGTAAACTAATTTTTTTAAAAGAAATAATTTGAGTAGAATGGGGTTACCTCTTCTATAAAAGTTTTGTAGAATGCAGAAATGAAGTCATCAGGATCTGGGCTTTTCTTTGTTGGGAGGCTACTTGTTATTGATTTGATCTCATGGCTTGTTATGGGTTTATTCAGGTTTTCTATATTTTCCTAATTCAATCTTGATAGATTATATGTGTTCAGTAATTTTTCCATCTCATCCAGGTTTTTTTATTTGTTGGCATATAGTCATTCATGGTATCCTTTAATGATGTTTTGTATTTCTATTATGTCTGTTGTAATATTACTTGTTTCATTGTGAATTTGATTTATCTGCTTCCTTTCTCTTTTCTTAATTCATCTAGCTAATGCTTAACATTCTGCAGGTCTATCCTCAAATTTCTCTTAGAAAGCATCTCCCTAAATATAACACAACCAATCACCACTACTCAGTACCTCTATTTTAAAAATTATTTTTTAAAGCTATTTTCTTTCTTAAATTCGATTACATGTATTTACTTTTTTTTCCCTCTGTGTCACTAGAATATAAGTTCCACCAGGACAATGACTTTGACTGTCTTTATTATTGCTGTTTCTCAACTAGTGAAACAGTCCCCATATCATGGTCATGAATCCGTGGAATGAAAGAGCACTAACCACATGGAAACACATTTAGGATCATTTTAGGTTTATTTGAGAGGCTTCAATTCGTAAGCGTTTGGTGTGATGACAAAGTTAAGAATCTTGATGCAAAAATGGAGTTCTGCACTTCTTAATCAAAAATAAAAGACAGAGCTCTCATGACATAACAAGTTAGAGCTGTCATGACAAAACAAGGCCAATCACATTCTAATAATTTTGATTAACATCTTAACTAAAAAAGGCAGTAGAAAATTTGAATACTACACCTTCATCCTTTAATTACTGATATCTGAAGCCATTTTCTATCTCTTCCTTAGCTTAGAAATTGTACTTTCTTATCAGATTTTTAAAGAGAGCTTTTTGTTATAGGACACATGTGCTCACCAGAGAGACAGACAGAGACAGAGAGACAGGAAGTGAGAAATCACCCCCCAGGGGAGAAGGCATGCCACAATTCCTTCTACTCCATTTTCCTCTCAGGATTTTGGGGAAACACACACATGTGCTGGTGTGAGTTTTTAAGCCGCCAGGTCTGGGATTCGGACCATGGTCTACTGCATGGGAGTCCAGTGACATAACCATTATGTCTTCTGCTGTTTCTAAATTTTCTTATCATATACTAAGACTTGGTGCCTCATTCTCTGTAAGAAAATTAGATTTCCAAAAAGGCACTGCTCCTCTGGAATTGAACATCTCATGTAAATCTTGTTTATAACTAATGATCACACTGTAGTCAGGAATTTTTGGGAGATATGATTATTTAGTTTTAATTCCTATAAACATGTTATTTTGTACTTCATGATTATGTTGCAGTATCGAAGAGGGCATCTTGTGTCTACTCTTGTAGCCTCATCACCATAAAATTTAAGTCCAGGTATCTCATTGTATATGTTTTTCTAATTACCTCTTTGGCCTGATGGCACAAGACCATACTTCTGGCAGCACTAATCTTCATTTGGGAGACTTAACTTTAAACAAACTAGTTACTCTATGACAATAGGGGAGACTTGATATTGTTGCTTAACTCTTTTATTTTCACATGGTTGGTGTAATGTTTTTTGAGGGTGCAAGCAGAGTAGTTACCATTTCTTTCTAGGATTATTTATTTCAGAACTTTTGGAATATCTCATTTTAATCCCCATTTGGAAAAGACATTATCCAGAGGCTCTGAGAAGTACTGTTGGAACTTGTTTTTTGTATAGTAGATGCAGTAGTCACAGTGGTAGTGGTGCCTGTGGTAGCAGTAGTAGTGCCTGTTGTATTGGAAGTGGCACTGGCTGTAGCAGTAGTGGCACCTATTGTCATACTGGCACCTGTCATAGTAGTTGTTCCTGTATTTGGC
>NW_006159548.1:446081-472002 GCF_000334495.1 Tupaia belangeri chinensis | reverse complement strand
TGTAGGGAATGGAGGATAAATTGTATTGTACCTAGGGAAGAATGAAAGTCCAGGTGGATAGGGGCTAAGTTGGGATTTTGAATATACATAACCTGGACAACAGAGGGGAGGCAGAGGGGGTAGTGAGATTTTCCTTAGTCTTCAAAAAGGAGGGAGTGGTGGGATTCCCCCTGGACCACTGAGAGGAGGAGGGGGTGGAGGGATTTTTCCTGGGCCATAGGGTGGAGGAGGAGGTGGTAGAACAAATTCTGGGCCAAGAGGATTAGGTGGTGGAGGAATCCATGGTCTAGGAGGATATGGTCTCCAAGGGCCTCTCTGACTCTCTCCAGGCTGTAACAAAAAAGAAACACTTTTAAATTAGCTATATCAAAGTCAAGCATAAGAGCATATACTTCCATGTTAGGCAGAATTCTTATTGGCACCCAAGATTCAAGCCCTCTGCTTCACGGACTGGCTTACCCATGTCAGTAGAGTCCTTTTAAGACAAATTCTGTGAAGTCAAAGACAGACTTTAGAGAGATTTGGCTGCAGCAAATACATTTCTATTGGCTATGAATCAAGGTGCCTCTTGTGGGAAACACCACATGGAAATAAACAGTAGATGGGCTGAAGAACTGAGGGTGGCCTTCATTCTTAACCAGCCAGAAAGGAGAGGGTCCTCAGACCCCAATAAACAAGCAAGCTTAAAAGGGGATCCTGAGGTAACATAGACCAGGAAGCAGTTTATCAACTTTGAAGACACTGAGCAGAGAATCTAACTAACCAAGTCATACTTAGAAATTATGAGATAATAACTAGATTTTGAAGCTACTAATTTATGGTATTTTGTTAGGCAGCATTAGAAAATCAGTACATGTGTCTAAGTAATGACGCTGAAAGTTTATATGAGAGTAAAGGCAGAGTTTCTCTCTTGATCCCTCTATCCCTGACTCCCAGTGAAAGCTGTGATACATTGAATGGAAAATAAGTATCTTGGACAAAATCCTATCTTTTGCTTATAATAAAGTCTAGACTTAGTCCCAAATGGAAGTAAATATGCTCACAGCATGAAGAAAATATCTCTCTGTATTTTATTCAAGAGTTATTCCAGGGTTCAACACTAATAAACTGAAATACACTGCTGAGAAACTACTGTGTGGTGTGCTACTGTAGGAGCTGCAGGGGTGCAATCTTATGTTGCCTCTTTGTGGAAGTTCTTGTTTTCTTCTCCCAATTTTTTTCTTCATAGTGTTCAATTTGATGTAATAAATTTTGCAGTTTTTTTTGCTAGAAGTTACTCAAATTCATCTCCTCTTCCTAAACTAGAATTAATCTGTTTTTA
Source organism: Tupaia belangeri chinensis (assembly GCF_000334495.1). Taxonomy (NCBI): domain Eukaryota; kingdom Metazoa; phylum Chordata; class Mammalia; order Scandentia; family Tupaiidae; genus Tupaia; species Tupaia belangeri. Next base: position 470,681 of record NW_006159548.1, on the reverse strand, counting down.
CTTTGAAATAGAATATCATTCCATGACTTTATTTTCTTTTTCTTTTTCTTTTTTTTCTTTTTTTGTGAGAGATTTATGCTATAAGGCATATGCACTTGCTGGAGAGACAAAGAAACAGGGAGGCATAAAGTGAGAAGTCATCCCTGAAGAGGGGATGGCCACACCACAATCCCTTCTCCTTTATCTCCTATTGGGGCGCTGGGCATGCATGCACTCGCGCTTGGAGTGAGTTTTAAGCCACTAGGTTTGGGATTTCAACATGGTCAAACACATAGGAGTCTATTGCCTGAACCAATATGCCACTGCTTGCCCCAACGTCATTCCACTACTTAAAAAAAAAAAAAGTGTGTGGGGCCAGCAGATGATGTAATGGTTAAGGCACTGGACTCCTATGTGGCTGACGGTGGTTAGAGCCCCAAACCTGGGGGCTTGAACCTTATATCTGGTGCATGTGTGTGCATAACCGAAGTCCCAAGAGGAGAATGGAGAAGGGATTGTGGGTGAGGCCACCGTCCTAGAGGGTGGTTTCTAACTGTATCTCTTTCTCTCTCTCTCTGTTAGTGTCTTTGGTGTCTGCACATGCCCAGTAGGAAAAATCTCTTAAAAAGAGTGTGTGTTTTATCCTTTGTAATATTATATGATATTTAGTCTCTTCATGGTATCTAATGTAGTCCTTTATAAATGGATGGTTTACAGTGTTAGTACCTTAGAACTGAGCATGCAAATATTCTCCTGGATTTCTGGAAAAATGCATTTTCCCATGTTCCACTCTCAGACATGCTTATACAGTCAATGACAAGGTCTGGAATCCTGTACTTTTAAGAAGTGAGTCAGGTGACTGGGATAGAGGTGATCCCCACATCCGCCTACTGAGAGCAATTGTTCTAACTTTCCTATTTCATAGAGTTTTACCTGCTCATATTGTTGCTGGAGTACAGGGACCCACACTTTCACATATTTGTATAATGTAGTCTGATAGGAGACATCTGAGCTCTCCAATATAGTAGCCATGGGCATTGGTAGTTTTTTAGTTAAATTGGATTTAAAATTAAAATAAAGCACTAGAACAACAGTGTTTCATCAATAACTAATAGCTACTAATACACAATGAAATATAATATCATAAATATAAACAGAAATATGAAGTAATAGTTACTGAGAAAATGTGAGAATATAAGCTAGTGATTTATGATACTTACAGAGAAACAGGTTACAAGAGCCCAAAGACCCAAGATCAAAGACAGTGGCTTCATCCTTGTGGTTGTTCCTGAAAGTAAGTAAGTATAATGTAAGTATAATGACTGATCTCCATTACTTTTTTGGGGGGGAGAGGTTTTTGCTATAGGGGACATGCACTCTCCAGAAAGACAGAAACAGAGGGGAACCAGCAGTTAGTGTAATGGCTATGTTGCTGGACTCCCATGTAGTCGACCACGGTTCGTGTCCCGGACCCGGTGGCTTAAAACTCACGCCAGGCGCGTGTGCGTGTGTGCCCAAGATCCCGAGAGGAGAATGGAGGAGAAGGGATTGCGGCGTGACCATCCCCCCTGGGGGGTGATTTCTCGCTTTCTGTCTCTATCTGTCTGGCGAGCGCACGCGCCCTAAAGTGAAAATCCCCCCAAAAAAAAAAAAAAAAGACAGAAACAGAGAGATAGAAAATGAGAAATCACCCCCCAGGGAGAGTGGCCACACCGCAATCCCTTCTCCTCCATTCTCTTTTTGGGATTGTGGGCACGCACGCACATGCACCCTGAGTGAGTTTAAGCCACAGGGTCTGGGACTTGAACCTTGGTGGGCTACATGGGAGTTCAGCGATATAGCCATTACACTAACTGCTGGTCCCTCCATTACTTTTTTGTTACTTTTTTTTTTTTTATTAAAAGGTACTGTTTGGAATCTATATCAACACATGGTATATAAAGTAGTGTAGTATTTGTCCTGTGGCATTTTTAAGGAATTTGCCTAACATTATTTTGGACTCAGTGTTAATGTGGAACAATATCAGTAGCCTCATAAAATTAACTGTAAAATGATACAACCAGTTTTCATTTTTGAGTCATAAACTGATACTAGGGGTAGTGTCAAAAAGTTATTCATAAAGTATTATAAACAATAGAAGGTCTTAGAACTAAGTTTTTTTTCCTAGAGAAGTAACTATTCTGAAATGAACACTTATTTACATTTGAATATTTTGGTTTAATTGTAGCTACATTACTTTATAGTTTTCCTTAGATTTGTATTTATGCTCTTAATATTTTTAACTAGATTGTACATTATAAATTTAATTTTCTGGACAGCACAAAAATAAGGGAACAGGTTCAGATGTTGTGGTGTAGTGGTAACACAATGCCCTACAAGGCTAGAATCCATATGACCAACTGCATGTTTATATCTCTTGGATGACTTGAAAACATACCAGACATGTGTGTGAATTTCTGGGATCCTATGGAACTGTAGAGCTGGGGAAAATGGATTGTGGCATGATAAAACTCTGTCTAGGGTACTTCTCCCTTTCCCTCATGCACATGCATGCACTCTCCATTATACAAATTTAAGAATAAAAAACAAAAAAGGAAAGGAAGCACCCTCTTTGACATAACCTAGAGAAAGAGTCACACGGTATACATCTAATTTTAACTACATTCTACTAAATTACTTAAGATCATGATGGATGGCCTCAAAGTGCTTCCAAAAGTCTGTTGGGTTGTCAGGAAAGTCATGATACATTATTGCACAGAAAAATAGAAAAATACGTCATGACTTTTCTGACAACCTAATATATTCATACTATTGAATACATTAAAGATCAGGGTAGAGAAAACATAGAGGTGTCCAGCTATTTTACTCTCAATTGGATCAAAATGTACATTATATTTCAAATACATGACAGTCAGAGTTCTGAGAAAGTACCTTCGAAGCACCATTGTGCAAATTGGTTTCCCAAGAGTCATCTCTGTGCACAGATTGAATGTGCTGACTAAACAATGTAAACATTGAGAGTCTCAGATGCAGAAAATTTCACTGGCTATTGAATTACAATTACCTGTAGTAATTTCTCTAAGTATTTTTTTCCTGTGATCCATTTTTATAAGAAGTTGGAAAACCAAAGCAAAACTAATAATAAAAATATAGTATATACGGTTCTCTCTTTTAGAAAATCTGAGAGTACACTATCATTATTAACATAAAGAACTTTAAGGTCAAGCGGGAAAGTTTTCTGAATGCTTGCTTGATGGATTGATTGTTCCAAGTACCCAACATGAATACTTTGTTATGACAAGAAGAATTTTTCAAAATTTAATGCATGTTATTATTTACAATTTAAAAGATGGTGCTTATTCTTTTGGTAAAAAGGAATATTCTAGTAAAACCCCATGAACATGCTGTTTTTGAAAGCCTGAAAAATTTAGTATTTAAAGTAAAAGTGATCAGTTAATATTTCCAAGTACATACCACTGTGTGAGGATCCTTCTTAGGGCTGATTAATCTGCTGGTCAAAATAGAAAGATGGCGAAAGAAGGTGAAGAAGGACAAAAAATCCTAGTGCTTATATATGTTGCAAAGATTTATATTGGCCATAAAAGGAGTATTTTGTGGATAACATAACTTCTGGGTTGGTGCACTTCAAACAAAGATAGAAAGTCATCATTGCCAATCTGGCAGTCTTTTTCTTCAATTTATTTTATTTTTTCATTTCTGAAGTGCTTTGATCCATTAATATCTGCTGTTTCCTGAGGAAGCACATACAGTGACTCACAATTTCCTATTGCCTTAGAAAAATAATCTGGGGCCTGTGGTACACCATTTTCTCTTTATATATATTAAAGAAAAGGCACAACCTGTTCTATCCAAGGAATTTTAATGACTCATGGTTCATGCTTGAATTGAGATTTTTATCAAAGTTTTGAAATAGCAAGTGAAAGAAATCATGTGGTGTGCAAAGAAGAATCGTCAGAAAGTTTATGTAGAGTCTCATTCTAAACTAAATTTTATCTCTGTGTATCTGTGATTCTTCTTAAGATATTTAAATTATTTAAAAAACTTTTATATGGACTTTTTTAGAAAAAGCTCTTGCTAAGAAAGAACTGAGATTATCAATCATTTTTAAAAGTCATGTTGTACTGACCAATGTTAATTTAGGAAATGTATTACAACTAAACAAACATGATGACATGCAAGGTTTTTTATTATGGAGAAATAACAAAAATGATATTTTCCTTTGAAGTGATGTCTGTTAGAAAGTAACAACCTTGTCTTTTTGAGGAAACTTTTCCTATGCAAAATGATCCTATAATCTCTAGTTTTTACAAATTATTGTATATGAATAAGAATAGCTCTTACTAAACCTTTACCCTATTCTATGTGGCAGGCTGAAATGAGTTCTCTCATCATCTCTGTTTTGCACAAAGTTACTAATTAACTGAATGGAATTTGACCTGAAGTCTGCCCAGTGTAAGGTCTGAGTCTTTTTACCAGTATTTCATGTTTTCGACCAAATCAACATACTCTCCATAGATTTATGTAACATTAAGTTATAGTACTCTGAAGAGACTAATCAAGTGATCTAATACTCAGGTCATTCAGGACTTCACAATTCAGATGAGTCTAGAAACTTTCTTGTTTTGATATCAACTTCTTTCTCAGTCAAGTGTTTTAAATCAAGGCGTGATCTACATTGTAATGGATCATTGGCTCTGGAGGACTTGCGTGGATATTGGCAAAACTGGAAGATAATTTATCAGTGATGGTGACCAGTGAAGAATTAGGGTCACATAAGCAAGCGGAAGCACATGTCTTTTAAGAAACAGAGACAGCTATTCATGACATTAAAAAAAAATGCTGACTGAATGCTTTCTAGAACAATACCTAATAGAGCTGAAATCTCTTGTCACAGGAAATTAAGTGATGGTAGAGTCACATTATTGTCAATGTAGAGATTTGTGTGACAGATGCACAATATTTTCTAGACATATTTAGTTTAGCAGAATTAAGCTCAGACATGTAGCAACATATTTGATTATTTGATGTCTGCTGCCTCATTGTGCTACACTTATTTCCACTGAAACACAGCTGTAATGACTGTTTCTTTGAACCTGTAGAATATGCTACTTTTAGGTTATTCAGGTATTTTGGTTTCTGAGTTAATGACACATATAAAATATTTATCATGCTTTAGAATTTACAACAATTGCTGAGTGGGATTAGTTATTGGTACCATTGGGCCCTAGAGAAAACTTACTCTACTGGATTGAAGAATTCTAGCATTGATGAGATGAGCTCCAATGGGGTTTGCAGATTGGAGAGAAGCCAGAGCTCTGACTTGTACTGTATAGATGCTGGTAGAAACCCACCCTTCCAAGTTCTATGGATTCTCTGGAGTTTGGCCACACATTGTACCCTGAGCTTCCAAGTGGTCAGTATTAAAAGAAAAATGAAATCATATTGAAAAATTAATACTATTTATAAAATATAATAATAGTAGTCACCTACTGCTGGTAGCTTTCCTTTTTACTGAAAGTCATGAGAAATCTTCATATTTCATAACACACATAAAGTGTATTATTTGAGGTGTCATGGTTGCCTCTAATAAGAGTTTGTGCCTAGGGTGGGAAGGGTCCAAAGCTTGTACCCAGAAACCTAGCAAGATTAAGTTGTGTATTGGTTGTGGAAATGACAACTTCTCTGAATCCTCAACCTCAGAGATCTGGGAGTGGTGTGGCCCAGAAAACCTGGGAATTGGCCAACATACAGGGAGCCCAGAGTATTGAGGAAATCTACAAGTGACAAGAAATAGCAACACGAAATCCTAATGGCAAAGTACTGGACTAAGGATCACCATTAGTTTAAATATTGAAAAATCTCAGCATTGATTCTACTGAAAATGGTGATGTATGACAGATCAGAAGGCAATTTGGGAAGTGATGGGTTTGATGCTAGGGAAGGTGGACAGTGAAACCATGATCATTATGGATAGTTTTGCTTTACCTGTACAGGGCACTGAAACCTGAGTAAATGCTCAGGCTGCTGCCTGTGAGTACATGGCTGCATACACAGAAAATGCTGAACAGGTTGACTGCCTGTAAAATGCAATTTGCTGGTATCACAGCCACCCTGGCTGTGGTTGCTGGCTTTCTGAAATTGAAGTTACTACTCAGATGTTCAATCAGCAGTTCAAAGAACCATTTGTAGCAGTGGTAATTGATCCAGTAAGAACAATCGCTGCAGGGAAAGTGAATCTTGGAGCCTTTAGGACATACCCAAAGAGTTACAAACCTCCTAATGAAAGACCTTCAGAATACCAGACTATGTCACTTAATAAAATAGAAAACATTGGTGTACATTGCAAACATATGCCTTAGAAGTCTCATATTTCAAATCCTCTTTGGATCGCAAAGTGCTTGAACTTTTATGGAATAAATACAGGGTGAATACGCTGAGTTCCTCTACCTTGCTTACTAATGCAGACTATACAACCAGACAGATCTGGAAGAGGGAGTTTCATGTTGAGTTTAGAAACACATGACCCAAAATCAGAGGACAAACTTGGCAAAGCTGTGAGAGACTGCTGTAAAACTACCATGGAAGCTATCTTTGGATAGATGTCTCAGGTTATTAAGGATAGACTTTTTAATCAAATTAATCTCTCTTAAACTGTCACTAAATAGTACTTTGACCTGAGTAAAATACTCAAGTAACACTTTTAAACCAGTTACCAAACATCTGATTACATGCGTAAGGTGGGGGGGGCAGCAGGTAGTGTGGTGAAGGCACTGGTCTCCCATACGGTTTTCTGTGGTTCAAGTCCTGCACCTGGAGGCTTGCTTTCTCACATTCTCTCTCACACTCTATGGTAAATTAAAATAATAATAATAAGTAATAAATAAAATTAAATAAAGAATTCTTTTAAAATAATGTAAGGTGCTCTAAATTATCCTGAATATTAACATCCTGTAATACTCTCTGAAATTAAAAGGAATAAAAGAAAGTATATTATTCTATAGTAAATGTGAAGAGGTTTCATAGTATAACCAGAATGTCCCCAGCCTGTGAATGTAAACAAGTATACAACTGAACTTTAATAAAAATTTTTACTAGATTGATAACCTCAACATGTAACCAAATAAATTGATCTTCTCTTTCAAGATCTCTTTTTGGGAATATTCTCAACTTCCTCTTAATTTCCAAATATATTTTCTTTGTCAAAATGTTATTTTTTGTTATTTATTTGGAGAGGTTTTTGTTATAGGGCACATGCACTTGCCAGAAAGACAGAGTGACAGAGAGAAAGAAATCGAGAAATCACCCCCCCCAGGCAGGGGGTTGACCATGCTGCAATCCCTTTTCCTCTGCTCTCCTCTCGGGATCTTGGGCACACATGCACACATGACCAGTTTGGGAAGAAGTCACTGGGTCTGGGACTCGAACCATGGTTGACTACATGGGAGTCCAGTGACGTAGCCATTATAGCATCTGCTGGTCCCAACATTTCTTACTGTCTAGTTAATTGTACTTGTTTTTAAATTCTCACTATTAAAATCATGTGGCATTATATCTGTCTGCTGACAGGACATGACTGATGCCATAACTAAATGACTACAATATTCTCTTCTACTTGTGGCAGGGTCTTGTGTTCAGAAGAATGCTCAGACTCATAAGAATAATATTTTTCATTAATACCAAATTTACTTAGCATTTACTAAGAAAGTATGCAGAGTGGGTAACAATGCAGTACACTTGGTGATAGCTTGGTGGAGATTTGGTGAATAGCTTCTCATATCCTAGTCATTCTGTATCTGGGATGTATCAATACATGATCATGAAAAAAACGTCTGAGAATGTGATTGGAAAACTTCAGTTCAGAGAAAACATCATGATGTACTGATTACAGGGGAATCTGATATTTTTAATTCTAGAAGCTATTCTAGAAGCTCTGACTAAAGGGATATTTTTATGGGAATCCTAGGGCCAGCCTAATATGGCAAGAGGTCATTTGTATGTGTGATCTCTTCTGTTACTCCCTCAAGACTCCAATACTGAAAATCAGAGCTAATATACTGCAGTTGGCAAATATTTCTCCTTTACTTCTTTATACGTGGCATGTTCCTTTGAAATCAATTCATTTCTTTTCTACTAATGTGGTCACATCTTTTCATTTCATTTATCAATAATATTGTTATTGAAGTCATTCCAGATGACTTAATACTAACTGGTTGTCCCGTCTAATCCCATCTCATCCCAGTGTCTTCCCATCTGCGATTTTCCCATCTCCAGTGATCATTTTTTCTTCTAAAGAAGTTCAAAACAATAGTCTTATGTGTGGTCACAACTACCTTAACGTAGTCTACTTCTAAATCTCTCATTCAAACATCTCACCCTAGGACTACAACTCTCTCTTTCAATCTTACATATTCACTTATTCCCACTGAGAATATCAGTTCATTGAGTCCTTGACTTTTCATAATGCAATAGCCCTCTTTGTTCATCCATACTTGTTTTAGTCAACCTGAAGTCAATGGTAAAGTATGAAAGTACGTTCTTTCTAATATTCTAAATAATTACTTTTCAAACATTTGATAATGAAAAGCAATAAGAAATACATTGCATACTTGACCTAATAATGCAAACACTTGAACATATTTATCTGACAAATGGTGTTATGAAGTACAATGTACTCTGTGCTATTCTATTCAGTTCATCCTTTTCCATTCCATTCATCCCATCCCATCCCATTTCTGCACTGTCCAATCTTATCCAATTATATTTCTATTCTACACTAAACTTATCCAATTATATTTCATGAGAACATTTTTCTGTCTTAGGTGGAGAACAACTTCTTGGATAAGGTGTAAGAGGTAAAGCCACTCCATAATCTCTTTTAGTATGTAGAAAGTAAAATGATATTTATTATTTCTTTAGTTATGATTATCTACTAAACACCAAGGAGGATTCTAAAAATAATAGGATTCTAAAAATAATATATGTATGTATTTTAGGATCAACCAATGTATCCATCAGTCCTATTGTTTTTCTCTCTGTTTATCTACCTATCTATCTTTCTATCTACCTATCCACTTACAATATATTTAGAAAAGTCCATACAGAAAACCACCAAATATAAAATGTATAATAAATGATATGGCACTCTGAATAAATATTACCAAGTATGTGGGAAAAGAAAAGAAAAACTCTAACTTTTCCAATCTCTCCTCTAGAATTACAAACATATGGATGGTCTGGTCTGTCTTCTAAGTTATTGAAGGTCACAATTCTGCCTAAAGTTTGTCACCTCATAGCATACTTTCATTATTTTTATTCTATTAATTTCATAATTATATCCAATCACCAGTTGACTATAAGTATGTTTAGTTTCTTTCTCTATAAATTTTTCTCAGTTAATGTATTACTGTAATTTCAAAGTAGGATACTGTTATTTTGTCAGAGTAGGGATGGGTACAGACATAAATATGCCAAAAACATAATAGCTCGACATCAAACTCAATTTTTTGCTCATGTAATATTCTGTTGATGTCATAGTTTGTCAGGGATAAACTTGGGGTACTTGTTCACTTATACTCAATTACAAGGATATGGCAGGTCCATTATAGTCAACACATGATTTTAAAGCTTTCCCTGAGGATTCTTGTCCTAACAGCAGGAAAGAGAAAGATCATGAAGGAATGTATAAATGGATTTTATGGCTCAATTTAGAAGTGATGCATGTCACTTATGCTCCTGTTCATTAGATGAAAGTTAGCACATGGGTGCACCTACTTATAAGAAAGACCAGGAAACATAGTTCAGCTATGTGTCCAGAAAAAAGAGGAAAATAAATTTTTCTTACACCCCAAAATTCCTGTTATAGTCTGAATTCCTTTGACATACTCTTTTACCCCTGTTAGAAAATACCCTTTCTAAGATATTTGAGATTTTTTCAAAACGATTTTCTAGAACGAATACATCTATAAGGGTTCATTTGATCTAGACTTATGTATGTTTTTCTGGACAATTATGAGTTTCGTTTTCCTTTTTAAAGAGATTTTTGTTATAGGGTGTACTCTCTGCACTCTCCAGAGAGACAGAGAGAGAGGCAGAGAGACAGAAAGCAAGAAATCACTCTCTCACTCCAGGGGGGATGGCTGTGCCACAGTGTTTTCTCCTCCATTCTCCCCTCAGGATTTTGGGCACGCATGCACACATACCCAGCTTGTGTTTCAAGCGAGTGGGTCTGGTACTTGAACCACTGTCGATCATGTTTTAGTCCAGTACCTTCACTGCTACACCACCTATTGGTCCCAGTTGTGAATTTATTAAGCCCACTATTTAATGATATGATTCCTGTACTGTAACTTGAATCCTTAGACACACAAAAGATATTTTGAAACCCATTTTTCTTGATGGTGCAACATTCATGTTATTTGTTATTGTCAGTGATGAATAACATCACTGTAAAACATAACCTTCAGAAGCCTACTGTTATGAAGGAATTATTATGAAGCAGTATTTTCAGTAAATAAAATATAGAGTACTGGTAGGAACCTAGGAGAGATAGTTTTTCACCCTTGTGAACAGACTCAGCAAAGTTCTTCATAATTAGCTAACATAATATGAGGAGATCAGAGGAATGGGTATACACATTTTCCTCTTTGTATTGTCATTTTATCCTGACTCAATCTGTAAATTTTTTTTTTTTTGAGAGGTATTTGCTGTAAGGTGTGTGTGCTCGCCAGAAAGACAGAGAGACACAGAGAGACAGAAAATGAAAAATCACACCCCAGGGGGGATGGCCATGCTGCAATCCCTTCTCCTCCCTTCTTCTCTTGGGATCTCAGGCACTCATTCTCATGCGCCCAGAATGAGTTTAAATCACCAGGTCCGGGACTCGAACCGTGGTCGACTACATAGGAGTTCAGTGACATAGCCATTATGCTAACTGCTGGTACCCAATCTGTAATTTTTAATTGCAAAATACATGAATGTTAATTTTTGTATTTATAAAGATGTATGATCTATACTTGTGCTCTTGAACTGCTCACAACATAGAGGAAAGAAAGTGGATATTTGGGCTTATCATAGCTATAGGCAGGAATGTGAATACTGTCCAGACGTCATAGATTTGTGATCTTCCTCAGCAGTATTTATTGACCTAGGAATGACAGTAGAGAAAGTAGACAGTAGAGCTTGCCTATGATACATATGTAAACTTGCTTAAAGTAAATATGAGGATGTTAGAAATTGCAAGCATTGTATGAGTATTAGTATCAAATTTATATCTTATTCAGTTAAAATCTTGGCTCTACTATAATATGGTTATTCTTAGTGAAACTATTTTAGCTCTCTAAGTATCATCTTAAAAAAGGAAATGTTCTCAAAAAAAGAAAAAGAAAAAAAATGCTAAAACATGCATTGCAGATCAGTTAATGTGTCTATATCTAATCTATTTATATCTATCTGTCTTTATTTCTGTATCTGTATTTTGCATAGTGAGTTTCAAGTATGTGAGTAGTTTATAATTATTGGTCATTAATATTATTAAACATTATAGTTTATTTATTATTATTAATTCTAACATATTTTTAATGCCATCTATATATAAGTTTTTTTATTATTTGAAACCAGGCAGATAATGGAAACAAGTGCACTCCAAAATGACAATTGTGTACTGGGAAATCAGGAAGAATTCAAGATGCTAACAGGTTGAAGAGGGTATTTATTAGAGGGTAGGAAAGGACAATGTGAAAAGTGGAAAACTTGATTGAAAAGAGGGGTCTTGAGTTCCAGATTTGAGATGAAGAGGCTTTATGAAATGTTTGTATCTAAAAGAATAGTCCTCTGGTGACTGGCTTAAGTGATGTTGGCAGATTATGGGAAGGGATATGATTAGAAATTTGAAACTAGAACTCAATGTGGTTAAAAGAACACAGCCTATTTGCACATAAGATCCGTTGCTGTTATCATCTTGACCCCTTCTGCTCTGAATGCTCTTTCTTTAGATCATTCAATGACTTGCTTTGTTTAATGAATTGATTTCAGCCTTATGAAACTAAGCCAAAGGAAGTACTTGCACAATGCTACTACCAGAACTTTTGATCTCTAATTGTTAAATAATAAATTGTTGTTGTTTTTAAGTGCTAAATTTGTGGTAATACAGTGTGACAAAAGTAGATATCTGGACCTTAATATGTCCATTGCAGAACTATATTAAGTTCTGATAACAAGTGTGAAATGGGATATAGTTTGAGGAATGATAAGAAATGAGTTTGAAGAGAGCCTCCTGTCGATCAACATGAATTCTGCTAAAATTGAAGCAAGGAAAAAAACATCAAACTTATGGTAAAACTTGGGTGGAGTAATGGAGATGTCATAATGCTTTACAAAATGCTTAAGGGGGCAAAGACCCTACAGAAATCAGGAGTTTGCAAATGAATAGCTTGTTTTAAAAAGGATGAAACAATGCTGAGAATGATGCCCACAACAGCATACCATCTATATCAGTGTGAAGAAAAAATTACTCTGGTCCTCATTCTAACTTCTGGTTAATAGCAGAAATAACCAACACCATGGGCATCTTAATTGGAGCTGGTTCAGCTTACAATTCTGACTGAAAAATTAAAGTTGAATAAACTTTCTGCTCCATGGGTTTCAAAACTGTTGCACCCAGATCAGCTGCAGACAGGAGTGAAGCTTTCAATGGCAATTGTAAACTAGTGGGATGAAGACCCTGACGCATTTCTTTGATGAATTGTAACAGGAGATGACATGCGGATTTACAAGTAAGATTTTGATGTCAAAGCACAACCAAAGCAATGGCTACCAAGATGTGGGAGTGGTCCAGGCAAAGGAAAATGGCAAGGTCAAAAGCAAAAAACAGGTTTTGGGGTTATATTTTGGTATGCTTAGGGAATTTTGCTTATGTACTTTCTAGAAGGACAAAAAATAACAATAAAATCTGTTTATTATGGATGTGTCTAAGAGTGTTAGGGAGGGAGCCAGCAGGTGGCCAGGAGTCCTGGCCCCAGCCCCTTTGCTATCTCTCTTTTATGTCACTTTCCCTCTCTCTCTATTTGATAAAATAAAATAAAATAATGAATAAAATGAAGTAAAAATAATCCTTTAAAAAAAAGGGCGAGGTAGGGAAACCTTTAGCAGAAAAATGCCAATGGTAGCTTCATCAGAGTCCTTTCCCACCATGACGGTGGTCCTGTTCTTTTTTTTTTTTTTTTTTGAGAATTTTTTTGCTATAGGATGCGTGCACTCGCCAGACAGATAGAGAGAGAAAGAAAGTGAGAAATCACCCCCCCGGGGGGGGGATGGCCACGCCGCAGTCCCTTCTCCTCTATCCTCTTCTCAGGATCTTAGGCATGCATGCACACGCGCCCGGTGTGAGTTTAAGCCACTAGGTCCGGGACTCGAACCACGGTCAACTACATGGGAATTCAGCGATGTAGTCATTACACCATCTGCTGGTCCTGACTTCAGTTTTAAGCCACTGGGTTCAGGACTTGAACTGTGGTCGATTATGCGGTAATCCAGTGACATAACCATTATGCCTTCTTCTGGTTCTCTCCCTAATTATGATAACACAGCCAATCACCACTACTCAGTTTCTCTCTAATTTTTAAAAGCTATTTTCTTTCTTAAATTTAGTTGCATATATTTACGTGTTTTTCTTAGCGTTACTAGAATATAAGCTCCATCAGGACAGTATTTTGGCAGTTTTTATTATTTGATATTTTCTCATCTAGTACAACAGTCCCCGTCTCATAGTAATGACTCTGTGCAATGAAAGAGAGCACTAACCACATTTAAACGCATTTAGGATCATTTTAGGTATATTTGAGAGGCTTCAATTCATAAGTGTTCAGTATGATGACAGAGTTAAGAGTCCTGATGCAAAAATGCAGTTCTTTTTTTTTTTTTTTTTTTTGAGAGGTTTTTGTTATAGGGCATGTGTGTTCGCCAGAAAGACAGAGGCAGAGAGACAGAAAGTGAGAAATCACCCCCCCAGGGGGGATGGCCGCACCACAATTCTTTCTCCTCCATTCTCCTCTTGGGATCTTGGGCACGCACGCACGCACATGCGCCTGGTGAGTTTAAGTCACCGGGTCCGAGACTTGAAGTGTGATCGACTACATGGGAATCCAGCAACATAACCATTATGCCGACTGCTGGTCCCCAAAAATGCAGTTCTATACTTCATAGTCAAAAATGGAAAGATAGGGAACCAGCAGTTAGCGTAATGGCTATGTCGGGGGACTCCCCTGTGGTCAACCGCGGTTCATGTCCCAGATCCAGTGATTTAAAACTCTCGCCGGGCGCGTGTGCGTGCATGCCCAAGATCCCAAGAGGAGAATGGAGGAGAAGGGATCGCGGCGTGACCATTCCCTCTAGGGGGTGATTTCTCGCTTTCTGTCTCTATCTTCCCGTTTCGTCTGGCAAACACATGCGCTCTATAGCGAAAACCTCTCCAAAAAAAAAAAAAAAAAGAAAGAGAGAGCTCTTATGACAAAATAAGACTAGTAATATTCTAATACTTTTAATACCTCAACTAATAGAAGCAATAGAAAATTGAAATACTACTCTTTCAACCTTTTATTATTTATATCTAAAGTCATCTTCTGTCTCTCCCTTAGCTTAAAAATTAATTTTTCTTGGGAACCAGCAGTTAGCGTAATGGCTATGTCGCTGGACTCCCACGTAGTCGACCGCGGTTCGTGTCCCGGACCCGGTGGCTTAAAACTCACTCCGGGCACGTGTGCGTGCGTGCCCAAGATCCCGAGAGGAGAATGGAGGAGAAGGGATTGCGGCGTGACCATCCCTCCTGGGGGGTGATTTCTCGCTTTCTGTCTCTATGTCTCTCTCTGTCTGTCTGGCGAGTGCACGCGCCCTACAGTGAAAAATCTCTCCAAAAAAAAAAAAATAGAAGAAAAAAAATAATTTTTCTTCTTAGATTCTAAGACTTGATACCTCATTCTCTGTTAGATAGGTACATTTTGGGGACCAGAAGGTGGCATGATGGTTAAGGCACTGGACTCTCACAAGGCCCACCACGCTTCAAGTCCTTGACCTAGCAGCTAGAAACTAATGCTGGACGCATGTGTGTGTGTGCCCAAAATCCCAAGAGGAGAATGAAGGAGAGGGGATTTCAGTATGGTCATACTCCCTGAGGGGTGATTTCTCGGTTTCTGTGTCTCTGTCTCTCTGGATAGTACATATGCTCCAAAACAAAAATCTCTCAGGTAGATTTTCTAGAAAGGCACTGTTCCTTTAGAATTGAAGAGCTCATGTTAAATCTTATTTATACAACTCCTGTTAAATCCTATTTATAAGTGATGATCACATGGTAGTCAGGAATTTTCAGGAGATATGATTATTTAGCTTTAATACCTATCAGCATGTTATCTTGTGCATTTTGATAGTATGATAGATTGCAGTACTCCAGAAGGCATCCTGTTGCCTACTTTTCTAGCTTCATCAACATAAACTGCAAGTCCAAGTTCTTATTGTGCTTTTCCTAATTACTTCTTTGGCCTAATGGGACAAGGCCATATATCTGGCAGGACTTATCTTCATTTGAAAGACTTAAATGTGGACAAAAAGGTGACTACATAACAAGAGGGAAGACTTGATATTGTTACTCAACTGTTTATTTTTACTCTTTGGGTATAATGTTTTTAGGGGGAATTGTTCCAGTTTCTTTCTGGGATTATTTCTTTCTTTCAGAGCTTTTGGAATATCTCATTTTATATTCTTTTGGAAAGGATTTTAACCAAAAGGCTCTGAGAAGTACCTTTGGAACTTGTATTTGAGAATGTCAAATAGTAGTTGGAGTGGTAATGGTGCCTGCTGTAGTGGGAGTTGTGCCTATTGTAGCAGTAGTAGCACCTGTAGTCTGGGTAGCTAGAGGCTTGGTTGGAAAGGTAAATATAGATTACCTGGACAATAAGGGAGAGGCACAGGGGGTGGTAGGATTCTTCTTGGACCCTAGGAGGGAGGGGGTAGTGGGATTCCTTCTGGACTATTGGTGGGAGCAGTGGGTGGAGGGGTTATCCCTGGACTATATAGGAAAGGAGGAAGTGGTGGAATTCTCTCTGGGCCGTAGGGTGGAGGAGGAGGAGGAGGGGGAGGAGGAGGTGGTGGTTGAACCAGTGGTGGTGGATGAATCCATGGTCTAGGTGGATATGGTCCCTAAGAGCCTCTCTGACTCTCTCCAGGCTGTGAGAAAAAAACAAACAAACAAACAAAAAAACACACTTTTAAATGATGTATTTCAAAGTCAAGCATAAGAGTATATACTTCCAAGGTAAGCAGGATTCTTAGATGGCATCCAAGATTGCTGCTTTCTGTTGGCACAGACTGTCCTACTGTGTCAGGAGAGCCCTTTTAAGATAGGTTCTGTGTAGCCAGAGACAGAAGTCAGAGAGATTTGAGCTGCAGCAAATGCTTTTCTATTGGCTTTGAATCAAGGTTCCTGTTGTGGAAATTACCACATGAAAGTAAACAGTAGGTGGGCTATAGAAACTGAAGGTATCCTTGGCCCTTAACCCCCAAGAAACGAGAGACCTCAGACCCCGACAAACATGCAGGCTTAAAAGAGGACCCCGAGAAAGGGGCACAGACATGGCAAATAGTTATTCAGCTTTGGAGACATTGAGCAGATAATCTAATCAAGCTATACTGAATTATGACCAAAGGGATAATGAATGTGAGATAATGAATGAATTTTGAAGCTACTAATTTGTGATTTTTTTTTTTTTACATGGCAGTAGAAAACTAGTACATGTATCAAGTCATGAAGTTGAACATTTTTTTTTTTTTTTGAGAGGTTTTCACTATAGAGCGCATGCACTCGCCAGAAAGACAGAAAGAAACAGAGAGATAGAAAGTGAGAAATCACCTCCCAGGGGGATGGCCATGCCGCAATCCCTTCTCCTCCATTCTCCTCTTGGGATCTTGGGCATGCACGCACATGCTCCCGGTGTGAGTTTAAGTTGCCGGGTCCGGGACTCGAACCGCAGTCGACTATGTGGTAATCCAGCGACATAGCCATTACGCTAACTGCTGGTCCCAAGTTGAACATCTTTTTGAGAAAAAAGGAGGAATCTCCCTATTGCCGGCTCAATACCTGGCTCCCAATGAAAGCTAGGATAGATTCAGTGGAAAGCAGTATCACTGACAAACTGCTATCCTTTCTTAGTGGAGTCTGTTACTGAACTCAGTTCCAAAAGTAAATTCCTTCACAAGGTTGAGAAAAATGTCTCTTTATAGATTGTTCATGAGTTCAGGATAATTCCCGGCTTTTAACATGAGTAAATTTTGAAACATAATATTGAGGATTTACTATGTACACATGCTACCACAGAAGCTGCAGGGGCTGCAAACACTTCTTACGTGGGTCTGTAGAGTGAGAAGCTGCAATCCAAGCCTCTACAAACACGTTTTAAAGGGAGGTGAAGTGAGAGTGTCTCTGAATGGAGCGTAATGCCTGGGTTTGGTTCTGCCTCTGCCATGTAGAGGTTGTGTGAATGTAAATA
Source organism: Tupaia belangeri chinensis (assembly GCF_000334495.1). Taxonomy (NCBI): domain Eukaryota; kingdom Metazoa; phylum Chordata; class Mammalia; order Scandentia; family Tupaiidae; genus Tupaia; species Tupaia belangeri. The sequence goes on along the minus strand of NW_006159548.1, from coordinate 453,150 downwards.
TTTTTGTCTTTCTTTCTTTATCTGGAAAATGACATTCATAACAATCCCCTCCTCCTGAGGTCATTGTCAGTTTTTGTGAGGTATTACCTGTAAAATGCTTAGGGCAGTGATTGGGTCAGATACAGTGCTCTAAAAGTGTCACATGCTAAGGTTTGTGTTAACACCTAGTAGAGTGGTTTACATAAAGTACAATATTAAAAATAAAAATAGCTGAAATAGGAAATATATAGTAAAGATTAAGCATTGTCTCGCCAAAAAGATATTTGAAAGGAAGCTTAAGAAATATAAAACAAGAAGAAGGCATGAAAAACTGAAGGAAAATATGATAATGCCCCAGGGTAGGAAACAAATCCTGTTCACCGATACTAAGTCCAGTTCGCTTGGAGCTGACAGTTTACATAACACAAACAACTACATTCCTTTCTAGCTGTCCTCAGTCTCTTCATCTATTGTTTGTCTGCACATTGCCCTTACAAATTGTGCACCTTAAGACTACCCTAAACCATCAGCCTCCTCAATTTTTAGTTCTGGCTCTTGAACAGTGGTGGGAGATGCCCCAAGTGCAGTATAATCATCAATTAATGCTCCTTCTTCAGTGCCTTATGATCCTTTCAAATGATTTAGATTAGCTCTTCTTTCTCCGAATGCCTGCAATTTTCCAAACTGATGCCAGTTTTGTCAAAGTTTTCTCCCTCGCCCTGAGCTCCTATACACAGCCACTGAAATCTTTTCCTCCTATTTCATGAAAATAATGCAATCAACTGGAAATGAACTTCTTCAATATGTTGGCCATACAATCATAAACTCATTGATATCTAGATATTCTATTTTCTTTCACAAGTGTTTTATGAGGGTCTTGTTTCTGCCATTTTCCCTTTTACTTATGGTTATTACAGTATTTTCTTTTTTTTTTTTTTTGGAGAGATTTTCACTGTAGGGCGCGTGCGCTCACCAGACAGACAGAGAGAGACATAGAGAGAGAAAGCGAGAAATCACCCCCCAGGGGGGATGGTCACGCTGCAATCCCTTCTCCTCCATTTTCCTCTCGGGATCTTGGGCACGCACGCACATGCGCCCGGCGTGAGTTTTTTAAGCCACCGGGTCCGGGACGTGAACCGTGGTCGACTACGTGGGAGTCCAGCGACATAGCCATTACGCTAACTGCTGGTTCCCCAGTATTTTCTTTTTAACTGACTCATTTTCTGTCTTTTTTAACTGTCACTCATTCATTTATATTCACCTCACCTTCCCTATGCCTTCAGTTCTATGAGCTTTGCATCCTTCTCTCCAGATCCTAAACAACCATTTCTTATCATCTCTCCTGCTTCTAATCTTTTTTTTTTTTTTTGCCTAGATTACTTTAATGATCCTTAATTTGACTTCTGGATTCTACTCTGCTCCCTTTTCCCATGTCTAAAGTACACAGAGAGGTTGAAGAGACCTTTTCAAAAGGAAATATTTATTTATATAATTTCTCTGCTTATAAAAGGTTGATTTCCAACCACCTATACGCTCATCGTTAGTACTTTCTTCTCACCTTTTTCTTTCATTGCAAAGCTCTGTAACACGGTAGTCTTGATTTGCAACTTCAGTTTTTCATTACCCAGTGACTCTTCAACCTATCTTTTCCCCCTAATATGCCACCGATGATATTGGTATCATCAGTGGGGATAAAAAACATGCCAGGCACTTGTGTGGAACCAGGGTCCCTTTTAGCTCCTGACAGGTCATTGGATTATGGAGAGCATTTTGCTCAAGGGTTTCCAATCCAAAGACTAATCAGGGTGTTTAAAAATTCAGACCTTGCTTTATAGTTGTTGAGAAAAATGAATCATAATATGGGAAAATACTTTATATCATTTTGATTGTTGAGAAAATTAAGGAATTAACTGATAGTATCCTTGCCTCTTAGGGACATCCCATTTCTGGCCTAAATATTATATTGAAAAATTGTCGTGGGAAGTATCTGTTCTTATGTCAATATCCTAACCCAGTCACAGTCAAGCCTATTTCACAACTGTCAAAAGGAAATGAAAATACTGTATTAGAAAGAAAACTATCCTCTCAAAGGACTGTAATTGGCTCTAACCTCCTGTAAAATTAGTTTAGAAATCCCGCTAAGGTGTGGATACTTTGAGTCTACATTAATTTACATTTTACTGGGATCAATAGTAGGGCTTTTGTGAGACTTGCTTTGAGGATTAAATGAGATAACATTTTTAAGGCTTTTGGGAAATTACCTATAGCAGAGAAAACACTTAAAAGATGACAGACCAAATATTACTCCTTATCCTGACCATATGCCTAGGACATTATACCCTTTGCATGTCAGTGTTCAGTCACTAATAATAACCATGAATCTCATATAATTAAGTTGGTTAAAGGCTTGATTTATTTTATCTGCTTATACTAAACTTCTTATATTATTGGAAAGCCTTCTTTCCAAATTTATATTGTAAAAGCCAAAAAATATTGTTTAAATAATCAGAGTAGGATACTTTTTCTCTTATGTTCTGAGGACATAAAAATTTTGAAAATCAGCTTCAGTATTAGATTTGTAAAGCATACAATGACTTTTTGGATACATGAAGGACCTCAAAAACATTATAGAAAAATGCAATTATAGTAACAGTTTATTTTGGTGCAGAAATTTCTCAAATATATGCATTGTTATTTCTAATTCACATTAACTTTTTCAAGATGCCTTCTATGAATGTTTTATTGGCTTATCAAAAATGATGTCACAAAACTAGAGGGCCATGTGGTGGTTAAGGCACTGGATTAAACGTGCTTGTCTGTATGACTCAAGTCTTGAACCTGATAGCTTGAAAAACCATGCTGGGCATGCCTGCTGGGCACATGTTCATGCCCAAAATCCCAAGAGGAGAATGGAGAAGAGGGAATTGTAATGTGTCCATTTCCCCTTGCGGGTGATTTCTCATGCTCACTCTCTGTTTTTCTCCAGCAAGCACGTACACCCTATGGAAAACATCTAAAAAGGTAATAATATAAAATATATTATATATTAAAATGAAGTGCTAGAATAATGTTTCATCAATAACTCATAGCTACTAATATATGAGGAAAAATAACATCATAAATTGAAAAAGAAATTTGAATTAATAGTTACCGAGAGTTACATGAGGATATGAGCAAGTGATAAATGATACTTACTGAGAAACAGGCTACAAGAGCACAAAGGCCCAAGATCAAAGACAATGGCTTCATCTTTGTTGTTGTTCATGAAAGACACCATAAGGACTGGTCAGCATTACTTTTTTGTTGCTATTTTTTTTTTAATTACTGTTTAGAATGTATGTCAACACATGGCATATAGCGTAGTGTATGGTTTAGTCCTATGACATTTTTAAGGAATTTGTCTAACATTGTTTTGGATCCAGTATTAATCTGGAATGATATTCGTGGACTCATAAAATTTGACTCTAGGGAACCAGCAGTTAGCATAATGGCTATGTTGCTGGACTCCCACGTAGTTGACTGCGGTTCCCATCCTAAACCCGGTGGCTTAAAACTCTCGCCGGGCGCGTGTGCGTGCATGCCCAAGATCACGAGAGGAGAATGGAGGAGAAGGAGTTGCAGTGTGACCATCCCCCCTGGGGGGTGATTTCTCGCTTTCTGTCTCTATGTCTCTGTCTGTCTGGTGAGCGCACGTGCCCTATAGCAAAAAAACCTCTCCAAAAAAAATGAAAAAAAAAATTGACTGTAAGTAATATAACCAGTTTTCATTTTTGACTTGTAAACTGACACTGGAGATAATGATGACATAATTATTCATGAAGTGTTCTGAACAACAGAAGCTTTTAGAACTAAGTTTTTTAGTGAACACTTACTTACATTTGTATATTTTATTTTCTTTTTTATGGTGGCTATATTACTTTATAGTTTGCCTTAGATTTGTGTTTATGCTATTAATATTTTTACTAGATTGTACATTATAAATTTAATTCTCTTGGACACTGCAAAGTAAGGAAACAGTCCCAGCTGCTGTGATGTAGTGCTAACACAATGCCCTACAATACTGGAATCCATATGACCAACTGCAGGTTTATATATCTTGGTTGACTTGAAAACACATCGGGCATGTGTAGATCCTATGGTGCTGGAGAGCTACGGAAAAAAGGATTGTGGCATGGCAAAACTCTTTTTAGGGTGCTATTTTCTCTTTTTCCCTCATGCACATGCGTGCACTTTCTATTATAAAAATTTTAAAAGTTAAAAGAAAAGGAAAGAAATTACCCTGTTTGATAAGACCTAAGGAAAAGAGTCACATGGTATATGTCTAATGTTAACTACATTCTACCAAGTTATTTAAGTCCATGGTGGGTGGTCTCAAAGTACTTCCAAAAATCAATATATACTACATCAAAGACCAGGTTAGAGGAAATGTAGAAGTGTTTAGCTATTTTACTCTGAACTGAATCAAAATGTACAATGTATTTCAAATGTATGAGAAAGTAACTCCCATGCACCATTGTGCAAATCAGTTTCCTGAGAGTCACCTCTGCCCACTGGTTGAATGTGCTAAACAATGCAAGTATTGAAAGAATTAAAGGCACAAGATCTCACTATAATTTCTCTATTATTTTCCTAAGATCCATTCTTATAAGAAGGTTGAAAACTTAAGCAAAACTAATAATAAAAATATAGTATATATAATTCTCTCTCTTATAAAATCTGAAAGTACTCCATCATTATGAGCATAAAGAACTTTAAGATTGGAGTCAGAAGGTGGCATGCATGGTAGTTGAGGAGCTGGACTTCCATGTGGCTGATTGTAGTTCAAGTCTGGGACCTGGTAGTTTCTGAAACTCATGCTGGATGCCTGTATGTGCATGCCCAAAATCCCAAGAGGAGAGTGGAGGAGAGGGATTGTGGCATTGCCATCCTTCTGAGGGTGATTCTCACTTTCTGACTGTGTGTCTCTTTGTCTTTCTGGCAAGCACATGAACCCTGAAGCAAAAATAAAACCCAAAAACCAAAAATAAACTCTTTAAAAAACAAAAACTTTAAGGTCATGGGAGAAAGTTGACTGAGCAATTGGATGGACTGATTATCTTAAGTGCCCAATATAAATGCTTTATTATGACAAGAAGAATTTTTTATAATTTAATACAGTTTATTACTTATGATAATAGAGTGTGCTTATTTTTTTTTGGTGAAAAGGGGTGCTCTATTAAAAGCTCATGAAAATGCTATCTTTGAATGTCTGAAAAAAAATAGAATTTAAAGTAAAAAATATCAATTAATATTTCCAAGTACATACCATTTTGTGAGATCCTTCTTAGGGGTGATTAATCTGTTGGCCAGAACTGAAAGACAGTGAATGATGGTGAGAAATGAGAAAATAATCTCAGTGCTTAGAGGAAAGCTAGTTGGAAGATAAAATAACTTTTGGGTTGGTGCTCTTCAAACAAAGACAGGAGAGTCATCATTGCCATTTTGGCAGTCTTTTCCTGCATTTACTTTTCCTTTTCATTTCTGAAGTGCTTTGATCTGTTAATATTTGGTGTTTCCTGAGGAAGCATGTACGATGACTCAGCATTTCCTATTGCCTTAGAAAAATAATCTGGGGTCTGTGGTATACTATTTTCTCTTTATTTTAAGGAAAAGGTACAACCTGTTTTATACAAGGAATTAATAAATCATCTTTTTAAGGGTGGGAGAGGATCATCTTGTATTTTAAATCTCATTATATCTAAAATTTTGTTTCAAAAAACTACATTTTGTGGTAAATTTAAAAAGTTTAAAATACATGTTATTATGATCTAGAGAGAATTTGAGAATAGCTCTCTAGTTCTGGGAGTAAAAATTAGGGTTAAAATAAGTGACTCACAGTTATTTGTAAACACTCACCATATACATGTGGAATCATGGCCAGTAACATACAGAATATCTGCAATATACTGCTTGACTGTTTGGATCTCTGTTCTGTATCTTGTGAGCTTCATGTTTTGATCTTTCTTCAGTTGAAATAATAAAATTTTATTACTGTTTGCACTTGAAGTTTTTACATATCTAATTCTATGTATTATTTCTTACCTTTATGTAACATTGGATTAACTAAGTAAATGTTTTTAAGGGATGTGAAATATGAGTTTTTAAATTAATATTTTTGGTAAGTTTTGTAAATAGCAGGCAAAAGAAATTATGTGATATGGGAGGAAATAGTTAGAAGGGTTATATAGTTTCTCAGTCTTAACTATTGATACATTTTATTATTTATGCATATCTGTGATTTTTCATAAGATATTCGGATTATTTAAAAGACTTTTATATGGAAATTTCCCAGGAGAAAACCCTTTCCTAATGAAGAACTAAGATCATCACCATTTAAAAAAGTCACGTGGTGCTGGCCATTGTTAATTTGAAAAATGTATTTTAACAAACATAATGACTATCTGAGAATATTCTTGTCTTTTCTTCCCACATGAAAGATAATCTTGCCGGGTACAGTATTCTTGGCTGAAATTGCTTTTCTCTTAACACTTCAAATATATTTTCCCATTCTTTCCTCACTCACATTGTTTCTGATGAGAGATCTGCTGTTAGCCTGATGGGATGTCCTTTGTAGGTAACTTGATGTTTTTCTCTTGCCAGTCTTAGTATCTTGTCTTTGTCTGTGGTTTTGATCAACCTGGCTATAATGTGTCTTGGAGAGGATTTTCTTGGATTGATTCTATTTGGGGTCCTTTGTATTTCTTGGGACTGGATCTTTGAGTGTCTCTCTAGGTTGGGAAAGTTTTCTTGCACGATTTCATGGAATAGACTATCAATGCTCTTATGGGTCTCTTCATCTTCTGGAATGTCAGTTATCTGGATGTTTGGACGTTTGATGGTATCTAGTACTTCTTGTATATTATTCTCAAATTTTTGGGCCATTTTCTTAGTCTTCATGGTGGATTTTTCTAGGCCAGCAATTTTCTCTTCTACGTCTGATATTCTATTTTCAGTATGATCTAGTCTGCTTTTAATACTTTCAAGGGAGATTTTGACTTCTTGTATTATAGACTTCATCTCTAGCAGTTCCATTTGAGTCTTTTGTAAAGTG
>NW_006159548.1:422260-445821 GCF_000334495.1 Tupaia belangeri chinensis | reverse complement strand
AGGGAAAGAATTTAAATTAAGTTACAAAAAAAAGTTTCAGAAAAAAAATATGTATTCAATGACTGCAGTAAGATATATAGCCCCAGCTAGGTGCTACTTTGTAGGATGCCTAAAGTTAGACTTGTGTTCATGGAAATGTATATATCAGCTGTGTTTGCTATGAAAATATTTGGAATAATTAAGGTCTTTAGTAATTCAATAAAATGTGAGGGGAAAACAGTATAGAAAGTAAACAGAGATACCAGAGACAGTGTGGGAGCAGAGTGGGAGATGGCAGAGTGGGAGCAGAGTGGGAGATGGCAGAGTGGGAGATGGCAGATGGCAGAGAGATAGGGAATCAAAGATAGGGGAAAAAAAGCAAAACATACAGAAAACAAGAAATGAAAAATTATTTGTTGACAATAACATGTTTGTTGATGTGCTTGATTGAGACAACATACAGTGTACTCTGGATGGAAAATCTCATTTTGTATGCTGTAATGATGCCCAGTGAATGAATGTAAATAAATAAATTTAAATTAATAAAAAAAACATAATGACATGCAATGTTCTCTATTATGGAGAAATTATATTTCTGTTAGAAAGTCACAGCCTAGTATTTTTGGTAAATCCAGGCTTTGAGAAAATTTTTCCTATGCAAGAAGATCCTAAAATCTCTAGATTTTACAAATTATTGTGTATGCCTAAGAATAGCTCTTATTAAAACTTTATTCCATGTGGCAGGCTGAAATGAGTTCTCTCATCATCTCCATTTTGCATAAAGTTATTAATTAACTGAGTGGAACTTGACCCAAAGTCTGCCCAGTATAAGGCCAATGTCTTGTATCAGTATTCCATATTATCTCCCAAATCTACATATTCTCCATAAACTTACCTAACATTAAGTTACAGTACCCTGAGAAGACTAATCAAGTAAACTTATACTCAGGTCATTCAGGTCTTCACAACTCAAATAAATGCTTTTTCTTTCTTGTTTTGATGCCAACTTCTTTCTCAGTCAAGCATTTTAAATCAAGGTATGGTCTACATTGTAATGGATCATCGGCTCTGAAGAATTTGCAGGAATATTGGCAAAATTGAAAGATAACTTTGCAGTGATGGTGACCAGTGAAGATTTAGTCACATAAGCAAGTGGAAGCACATATCTTTTAAGAAACAGTATCAACCATTCAAGTTACTCTTTAATTAATTCATGACTTTAAAAAAATGCTGACTTCAGTCACAGGAAATTGAAGGTGATAGTAGAGTCATATTATTGTTAATGCAGAGATTTGTGTGACAGACAACATTTTCTAGACATGTTTAGTTTAGCAGATTTACGCTCAGTCATGTAGCATCGTATTCAATGGCTGTTGCCTCATTTGTAACCCTGATTTCCACAGAAACATAACGGTCATGACTCTTTTTTGGACCTGTGTAATGTATGAAAATGTGCTGCTTCTAGGTTTTTCAGAAATAGGTATTAGTTTCTGGGTTAGTGGCACTGTAGGATTTATCATGCTTTGGGATTTACAACATATTGGTTTAAAAATTTCTGTGAAAATATTCCTTGATTGGGATTAGCCAGTAGTACCTTTGAGACCTGAGAGAAAACTTATTCCATTGAAATGAAGAAGTTGTCAACAGAAATAACCAATTTTGCAGAAAAAATAATTAAAGTGGTTTTTATCTAAATACCATTATGTGTGACCAGACCTGGAGATAGGCATGCCTTTTTCAGGGTGATCAGATACAGGGGTTCCTTGTATTTGGTTTTGAGAGAGGCTAGGTTTGGAATTTAGTGAAACAAGTTTTCAGTGTTAGTGATACAAATCATCTGTTAATGTTTGTGGGAGTGACTCACCCATCACAAAATTACCATGCCAGGGACAGAAGGTAGGATGAGTCCTGTCATAGAATAGGCCACAATGGTCATTAATGTTTGTGGGAGTGACTTACCCCTTGTCCTCTGGAAAGGATTTTTGGAAATAGGAAAAAGAAGTCAGACTTTTGTTCTCAAAGTCTAGCATGATGAGATGAGCAAACAGTAGGGCTTGCAGACTGGAGAGAAGCTACAGCTCTGACTTATGTAATCAAAGAAATTCAGCTCCTCTTTCCATATCTCTCTTTGAAAATATTCTCAGCTTCCTCTTAAATTCCAAATTCATTTTCTTTGTCGAAATTCCATTTTAAAGAAAGTGTGGTTGTGTACAATTTTTCCCTGTAATCAACATCAAATACTTACAGATTTTTAACTGCTAGAGTATATATTTATTTAATAACTCATGTTATATTTTATTTATTTAATATTCAAAATAACTGTAAGGCAGTCAGGAAGATATAAACATTTTAGTTTTTCAAGTGAAGAAAGAACTTCAGAGAGGGACAGAAGTAGTGCCAAGATAATGTCAGCCTTGTTTAATAAAGTTTATTAGTAAGAAAAATGATTATTTATTTATTTGCAAGAGTTTGTTACTTAAAAATAATGTAAGTCTCTAAAAATAATCTGTTAGACGGGACCAGCAGTTAAGCGTAATGGCTATGTTCCTGGACTTCCATGTAGTCGACTGCGGTTTGAGTCCTGGACCTGGTGGGTTAAACACACGCCGGGCATGTGTGCATGCGTGCCCAAGATCCTGAGAGGAGAATGGAGGAGAAGGGACTGTGGTGTGGCCATCCCCCCCGGGAGGTGATTTCTCACTTTCTGTCTCTCTCTCTCTTTCTGGCGAGCACATGTGCCCTATAGCAAAAAAAACAAAAAACAAAAAACAAACAAACAAAAAAAACTGTTAGAAATAATGGAGGGTACACATATCATAACCTAAAAGTTAGTACCACTGCCTTAAATAACAGCTTTACCTCTGGTGTCTGGTGGAGGGGCAGTGTATTGTTCTATAAAGTGGAAATGTCAAGACCCCTTTCCCAGAATTGACTTTGCTGCCAATTAATAGTATGGCTTTGGGACTCTTCCTTAATATCTGGGTTCTTCATTTTCTACCTTTGTGAATAATATAGTTAAATTTAATAGCTCCCTATCTTTTCCATTACAAGCAAATCTAGGTTTTTCAGGGAATCTGAAGCTTACGTAATTTATGAAGCTGACTATAAAAAAAGAATACATTTTTTTTTTTAAAGTACAAAATGTCTGCAGCTGCTCTAAGGCCACCTTCAGCAGAAGTTAAAAGTATAAAGTGTTAAGAACCATCCCCAATCTCCCTAAAAAAAGGGGGGGGTGTATTCAGTGAGAAATCATAATAGTAGGAAAAAGCAGCAGTAACTAACAGTAGTGAAGTATAGCGCTTTTTCAAATTTTAAACAAATTTATGAAATTGAACATGTTACTGTAGCCTTGCAGAAGGCCTTAGAAGAATCTTGACAAAGAAGTCCCGAAGCTCCAGTTTCATTGTCATTAATCTTTTACTGTGGCTCTTTAAACTCTGATTGGGTATAAACCTTGATATGAGTGACAGCCACCTAGAGGTTGGTGATAACTCAAAAATCTGAGATCCCCCTGGCTGAGGTTCTGATTTACTGGTTTTGGGTTTGGGCCCAGAAAACTACATTGTTAGTAGACACATAGATATAGGTCCCAGAATAATGGTGGTACACAGGATGCTTAAATTTATCAATCCAGAGTTGTTTAGAGTGAGAGTAGTGACTAAGATTTAGAACAATAGAGTGTAGAAGGAGGGATGATCGGATGGCACAGACTTCATTTAAGCAGAAATTGTTATGTAGATTAGAAGGTAATGTCATCTGTGTTAGCTGGCTTTTCTGAAGTCACAACAAAAATCTTGGTGACTAACAAAATGGAATATTAATTCCTCTTGTGTAAACCGTTAGCAGCAGTGGAAAACATGTTTTTGCAGTCCCATTGTCTCTTCTCATTCTGAGACCCAGGCTGAAGAAAGAGTTTCTATTTAGAACATGCAGCTACTGTAGCATAAAAGAAATAGCAAGAGGGCAGAAGCAATGGAATCCCTGCTTTGTCTGTTGACTTGAGCTCACATGTTAATTGCCAAATCAGGTCAAGTCTGTAAGCCTGACAAAGGAGAGTGGCAGTCCATTCTGTTTAGAGGGAGCAAGGTCCTGAGAGTTGAACTGTAACAAGTAGCGGTCGGAAATCCCCTTTTACAAGTAGGGTGGAAGTAAAGGATTGGGAGCACTGGTACCATCTAGTGCAGCTGGGATGTAGCAGTTGAGGGAATGATAACCCACCTCGCTCCCTGCGATCGAGGGTTGAGGAAGACTCACGGGACTCTTCTTGGGAGGGTCAGTTATATTTTGTAAAACAAATAATCTCCTTTGAAAATTGAATTCCTTTAATTTTTTTCTGGGATGCAGTTTTACTCATTATTACCTTTTAAAAGTCAATCATTCAATTTCTCATTTTAAACTGGATATATGAGGGAATTTCAAACAGTTCGTGGAAAAAACGGAAGTAAAGTACTAGTGTATTTTAGTGCAAAAATTGAAATCCATGCATGTTTCTACATAACATACATTTCCTTGAAATTAAAAAAATTCCCTACCAATTTTAATACATCATTCCTAATTTAAAAAGTATCTCATTTTATTGCATTATGTTTCAAGCTATCAGCCTGTCTCTTTTGGTTTCTTTAATATCAATTCTCTTTTACTACATACTTATTTCTCACCCTTTTATTGGGTCATAAGAAAAGTGATGGCTTTTTTTCATGCTTGTCTATGCAAAAATGCATCATGACTTTTTGAATGACCCAATATTTTTTATCATCTGGAAACTATTGCTTCTCTTATGTTCAAGCAGTCATTAATTTGGTATTCATTCATTTTTTCTTTTTCTTCTTATTCTCATTCTGAAAGTGTTTAACCCTTTCTTAAACCTTTCTTCCCTCTGGTTTTTTTTTTATTTTTTTTTATAAAAGTCTTTCCTGAGTGCTCCTTTTTTTTGGTCTGCTTTGCTTGATCTTTATTCAGGGCTAAGTATGGGTTTTTCTCCTGATTCTACTTTTATTACCCTTTTTATTCTTTTTTTCCCCTTCCAGTTCTATTCTTTTTTCCTACCTTTCTCCTCATTCTTCTACCTTTCTCCTCATGTTACAAAATTTCAATGAAATAATCTATGGAAAAATATCTCTTTAGTTGAAGAAGTAGTATTTGAAATATCAGAGGAAGATTTTCTGTAGAACTGTAGGAATTTATTTCTTTTGCCTTTTGAGCATATATCTTATTAGTCTATAATCTCTTTGATGGTATGATTTCATTTTCACTTTTTTGTAGCCTTTGATTGTAACTTAAAAAAAGCATATGTATAATTTATATAAAATATAATTATCAATATATCCGGTCATTGGGAAAGTCATGACGGATTTTTACATAGAAAAATACGTCATGACTTTCCCGAAAACCTAACATATATAGTAATTATTTGGTTATGACTAAAAAAATGGACTGGTATTTAAATTATTTTTCCTTATTCATGATAGACTCTGTGTGTGTGTGTGTGTGTGTGTGTGTGTGTGTGTGTGTATGCCAAAGTGAAAGTAACAGAGAAAAGGACATCCTCCACATGGTCTGGACACGCTGTGATCTCCCTTCTCCAGTCCCACAGCCTGGAACATGGGCACTGGCACCCATGCCTGGCATGTTCAGGCTGATTGGACTGGTGATTCAAACTGTAGTCACCAAGTGGGATCTAGTTTCTCTTGAGCAGCACAGACTTTCCCGAAAACCTAACATATATAGTAATTATTTGGTTATGACTAAAAAAATGGACTGGTATTTAAATTATTTTTCCTTATTCATGATAGACTCTGTGTGTGTGTGTGTGTGTGTGTGTGTGTGTGTGTGTGTGTGTATGCCAAAGTGAAAGTAACAGAGAAAAGGACATCCTCCACATGGTCTGGACACGCTGTGATCTCCCTTCTCCAGTCCCACAGCCTGGAACATGGGCACTGGCACCCATGCCTGGCATGTTCAGGCTGATTGGACTGGTGATTCAAACTGTAGTCACCAAGTGGGATCTAGTTTCTCTTGAGCAGCACATTATTGTAGCACGATGGAGCTGGCTGATGCATTGGCATTTTAAATGAAAAAGAAAAGTGATTTCTAAGTGACGTAGTTTTTTGTCATTGTTTTGGCCTGGGACACATGTGCTTTATTTTATTCTTTGGACACATATTGTGTGTTACAGAACCATCTGACAGGGTACAGGAGTTGATTATGATGTTATCATTTTATAGAGGAATAAAGAAAAATAAACGCATGTGATGAAATGCATAAATCAAATTATATTTGAAAGTTTTTACAGTGTGGAAAGACTTAAGAAAAAAGAATCCACATCCCTGTATTTTTGTTCTAATTCCAATATTTTTCTTACAATGAAAATAGAGAGAGAAGGTGATCACAGACAGCAAAAATTCAGTTTTCCAGGATCTGTGAAGACAAACAAAACACCATAAGCCATAAATTAAAAGCAAATAGACTCTTTCCTTTCCAATGGTTCTAATATAGACTAATGCTGAGCAGGGTGTTGGCAACTAGGACTTCGGAGATAAATAGATATGAGTTTGAACACTGATCTGACATTGATAACCTTGCGGATATTTGGGAATTACTAAATTCTATAACCTCAGTTTTCTCATTAAGACTTGGAACAATGACATGTGCTTCACAGGGCATATTTCACACAAGGATTATTTAGTGCAGTAGATGTGTCGGCAAATTGTTAAATGTTCAACAACTGGCATCTATTGTTATTTTTAAATTTTATAATTGGGATAATTCTATCCATTTATATTTGTAATTAGAAGCTTTTATATTTTTAAATCAGAGCAGTTTATTTTTCTACTTCAGTATTCTTTCTGAAGGATACTGTTACATCGTCACATCTGTGCTTCATTCAATGTTTATAGCAAGAGAGCTCTTCTGTGGGTTGCAATTTTGGTAATATTTTTTCTTCTTTTTTTAATTTGCTATAGGGTATGTGCACTCGCCAATGAAAGACAGAGAGAGAGAGAGAGAGAGACAGAGAGAGAGAGAGAGAGAGAGAGAGAGAGAGAAAGTGAGAAAGCATCTCCCAGGAAGGATGGCCATTGCACAGTTCCTGCTCTTCCATTTTCCTCTCAGAATTCTGGGCATGCATGCACATATGCCTGGAACATTTTTCAAGGTATTGAGTCAGAGACTCAAACCATATAATCAGCCATGTGGGATCCAGCTGTCTTAACTACCATGCCACCTGCTGGCCTGCAATTTTGTTAACATTTTTATTTTCAATAATAACTGTCACATTACCTAAAATCTATCTTTCTTTCTTTCTTCCTTTCTTTCTTCCTTCCTTTCTTCCTTCCTTTCTTCCTTCCTTCCTTCCTTCCTTCCTTCCTTCCTTCCTTCCTTCCTTCCTTCCCTCCCTTTTTTCCCTCCCTCTCTCTCTCTCTCTCTCTCTCTCTCTCTCTCTCTCTCTTTCTTTCTTTCTTTCTTTCTTTCTTTCTTTCTTTCTTTCTTTCTTTCTTTCTTTCTTTCTTTCTTTCTTTCCATATTAAAGAGGTAGGTCCTGAAAGAGTAAGGGGGTGGGGACTTCCTCTTCTGTGAAAAGTACACATTGTGAGATTTAACAAACTTGGAAGTACAAACTAATATGTTAAGGCAATACAAATTTTTTTTTTTTCAGGAAATAATCATTTGAAAACATTATCAAAACTCTTACACATTTGGTGAAAAAGAAATTTTTTTGGTAGTGATTTTTGAGTTAGGTTGCATGCAGTCACCAGAGAGAGAGAGAGAAAGAGAAAGAAATGGAGACAGTGAGAAGAAAAGTGACCCCCTCCCCCCTGGGGGGGGATGGTCAGGCTGCAATTCCTTCCCCTCCATTCTCCTCTCAGGATCTTGGGCACACATGCACATGCATCTGGCATGATTTTGAAGCCACTGGATCTCAGACTTGATGTGTAATCTGCTATGGGAGTTCAGTGATGCAACTGTTAGACTATCTGCTGGCCCCTTGGTGAAACTGAAACTGTTAATGATTTATCTCTTTTGTGGGAATGGGCCAACATTAGGTGTATTGAGATGACTGACCTTCTCCTCAAGGAGACCAAATCTAGTTCTTGAAATCGAAAGGGAACATGAGCTTTTAATCAAAAAGGCGGGATTATTTATCTTTCTCCTTGATTGTGGCATATTGGGACTGGATAGTAGTGCAAGGGGATAACATGAAGCTATGTAAAAGTGACCCACATGAGAAGGTTCTGATTCTAGATCAGGGGCCTCCCTAAGTACATAGGTGTGTTTATTCCCATGATTCACAGCTGGCTTAATCAAGGGATAGATTGTGCCATCAAGATCTTGTTGGTTGTTTTGTCTCTGCTTTTTCTTTCTCTGTCTCTCTCGTGCAAGAAACAAATAAATCAACTTAAAACCAAAATAAAAACTTCCTTATCTCATTTAGACACGTCTCAAAGTCACTTAGAAAATATTTTGGAAAATTTAATTTACCTTGATTTTTCTTCTGGTGGCTTGGTGCATTTGTCATCTCTGGTGTAGGGTTTACTACAACTATTTTTGCTGGTTGTCAGTAGTAGTGTTAGCTGCAGAAGCTAAGGGGGTGTCAGCTGCTGTGGCATTGGTGGTAGCTTCAGGTTGGTGGGTGCTGCGAACTGCAGCATTGGAACTGGCACCTGCAGATTGGCTGATAGTGGCAGTAGAAGCAGCTGTGGCAATAGCAGTGGTTGGAAGAGCAGAAGTGGCTAGTGGTGTTGTAGAAGTAGAGTTTACAATATTCTCAGATGGTTGTCTAGGTCTAGATAGTGCATGGTGTGGGAATTGTGGGCAGTTATGATGGCGGACTTTGTGGTAGACACGGGAATGAGAGCCATGGAGGCCATGGGAAACCTGGGGGCTGCTGGCAATACGATGAATGAAGCCTAAAGGATGTGATTCAGAACTTGAAGAAACTTTGTTGAAATGGTTATTCTTAATGCCTTTTAGATTTCCAGAATGTCTTTGTGTATGTTTTGAATTCTCTTTAGAGCAAGACTTCAGAGAGAGAGAGAGAGAGAGAGAGAGAGAGAGAGAGAATGCAATAAACAATTATTTTTACCAAGATGAGATCCATAAATTGAAACTAGACTTTAAATTTGTATTTATACTATTATTTATATTTATATAATTAATTTAAATTAATTTCATAAGTAAGTTTAAGCCCACCTTGTGTAGTATTTTGTAATATGACCTTTGGTGAAATATAACTAAAGTAAGCTATCTCTCTGTTGTTCCCAAACTATTAACCTAATACTTTTGTTAAATATTTTCCTAAAATGAGTTCCATATAAGTGCTACATTGAAAGATTTTGGTGGTAGAGTAAAATATGTTTCATTACTGTAAACTTAACTGGAATTGTTAATATAATATTCCAAGGAATATTTAACATATCAAAGGGAAATGTAGCATTTCTCAAATTTACTTCACCATGGAAATTTTATGCACGTGCATGTGCATTTACGTCTTAGGGTTTCATGGAACACCTTTTGGGAAATTCTGTTCTAACTTTCATCCCATAAAAGAGCATTTAACTGTTTTAAATAAAAAGAATAAGAATAAAAGGAGACGATAGAAACTTTGCTTTTCTTTTTCATAGATCTGCAAATACAGAAAGATTGATGCAATATTCTATCAATCCAAGTCACTGAGTCAGTGCATGGAATTGTAGACACTAAACTCTGTAAGTGTCTTATATAAGTTAATGTTTTTCTACCCATGAAAAAAACCTCATTATAGCATTGTCATGGATAGTTTTTGATTTAATTGGCTTCAGTTACATAGACTTTCAACATGACATTTCTTTAGGATTTCCTATTAGACCCTGGTCTCTCATTTTCCCATTAGACCCTGGTCTCTCATTTTGATCTCTCATTTCTACCTTCAATTCCAAACCTATCTTTCAAGTATAAAATAGCTGTGGCAACTTACTTTTTCTCTATTCTATTTTTTTCCTTCACCTCTTCAATTCCATTAGCCTAAACTTTTCAAATTGAATAAATTCTGAGGAATTATCAGAAAATTGACTTTAAATTAGACTCTCTTTTTCTAGTAATAAAAAATATAGCTTAAGACAAATATCTTTCCTGAAATGTCACTTACTTAACACAGTACCTTCATTCAATAAAATCTATACCAATCTGTGATTACATTTACCTTTGTGTAAGCAAAAGCAAACATGGTCTAATAATGTAAATCAAGGAATGAAAAAGAAAATTCTACTCTACCACTGTTCTCTCCTACTCTCAACCCCAAACTCAGATGCTGTTAGGAAGCTGACCTCAAGGATAGTGTAGAATGATCAAGGTTTGGGACAAATCGAATATGAACAGGAAAACATTTTCTTATAAATGTTAAAACAATTTGAGTCCTTAAACTTAGACATATCTTTCCTAGGGCATTAGAAGTAGGAAAACTTTTCTTGTTGGTATTTCGTTTTCAAAAATTCATTTAGAGTACTTATCTAGGGGTGGAATAGAGTGAGAAATGGGGTGTAACAAGATTACATGACAAGTATTTTCATATATGTGTGCCCCACTTCCACTCTGACATTGGATGAGAGTTATAAGAATTAGAAATGGCAGGGTGTGGACACAGGGATTTGTCATTTTGAAACATCTTTCCAGGAGATTGTGAGTTTTCTTTCTGTTTTCATTGAACACTATTAATTTTAAGAAAAGTTGTTTGGTTTTTTGTAGGGTCATAGGAAGAATTACTTAATAATTTAAAAAAATTCTATCTCTGGGCTGCCTCTTAGCCTGATGGTTAAGGCATCTAAGTTGCACATGGTTTAAGTTGTGAACCTAGAAGCTTGTGAAACATTCTAAGTGCATGTGTGCCCCAAATTCCAACAGTGTGGAGACATGGAAGAGAAAGGATTATGACATGATCATGTCCCATGGTGGGAGGGGAATGCTTTCTCCCTCTCCCTCTCAGTCTCTTTCTGGTGAGTGCATATACCCTATGGCAAACTGGAAAAAAAATAAAAACAAACCATAATTATAAGGTGAAAGACATCTACATTGAACAAAGAATTACAGATTTCAAAGCCTGGTAAATTTTGCATGTTATGAGCTAAGCTATCCTATTCTCACTGCATATAAAAACTTATTTAAAACACAGGAAAATGGTGGCAAGATTTTGATGCTTACAGAACAATTCCCATTTGGTTCTTAAATTTTGATATTCAGATCACTCTCTGGCTCTCTCCCTTAACAAATTCTTAGGTTCTGACTAAAAGAGTTTTTTACCTTATTGACTCCTGAGGCATAGCTGACTTTTGATTATCACTGAACAGATGAAAATATAATCCAAAATATAATAAAACTTACTTCTTTTTGCTTTTTTCTCTTATGTGCATCAGCAGACTAAAATGAGATGGGAAACAAAAATATTAAAAATTAGATAAAAATAAATGATTTTAAGTCATTAAATGACTTAAAGGGTAAAATGTGTAAAATGTGATTAGATTAGAATCAATGAAATAGAATACAATTTTAGAATTTCTAATATCATTATTAAAAAGGAGAGAGTGTCTAACAGTTTAAAGAGCACACAAGTCAAGGAATAAAAATGATCTCTTTTTTCTGGAGTTCTTAAAGCAGAAGGGTTCTTTTTCCTCTACACTCCAAAAATACGTTGGCAACTGGTCTCCAGCTTCCAGGTAGTGTTACATTTGGCCTTTTATCATTATAGCTACCATTTACTCAGATGCCAAATGTAGAGACATTATGGAACCAGTGTCATTAGGAACTTGACATAGGAAGAATCAGCCTGTGTTTTATAGAAGAGAAAAAATGGGTGTGGTCCAAAAGATATCTGGAATAGGGTGTTTTCAAAGGATGAGGGACATTCCTTACTGCATGGGACAACAGAGGTAAAGGCAGTTACTGTAGTTAGCAGTGCTCATTATAGTGGTTATTCATAAAATGATACTGAATTATGTGTGAAGCTGTGAGTCTTAGATGATGTAACTTTTACTTTTCAGGTAATGAACTTCTTGTGCAGGTGTTAGAAAAACCAATCTAACAATATAGGATAACAAGCACATGTTCTTGGTTGGAAGTTAATATTATGTTTAGATTTTCTGAATTTATATTATCCATGTAAAATTCTTTATATGAATGCAACAGTTTACAGTATCATTTTAATCAGTTTACTTTTTCATATTTTTAAATTTGATGTAAGAATGATAGTGCAGAGGTAGAACTAGGGTATTCAGTTTAAATTTATGACACTAGGGACTAGCAGACGGTGTAATGGTTACTCTCTGGACTCCCACATGACTGACTGAGGTTTGAGTACTAGACCTGGAGGCTTGAAACTCACACCAGGTGTGTGTGCGTGTGTGCCCAAAATCCCAAGAGGAGAGTGAAGGAGAAGGGACTGTGGTATGGTCAGCCTCCCTGGGGGGTGTTTTCTCACTTACTGTCTCTCTGTCTCTCTGTCGAGTGCATGTACCCTATAGCAAAAATCTCTCTTAAAAAATCATGATACTAAATGTCCTATTTATGTATGTTTGGAATGCTAGACATTGCTATTGGGCAGAGATAAAAAATTATGATTGCATCCCAAGGTTGTTAACAAAAGATCATAAAGTAAATAAAATTAAGATATTAGACAGCAAAAAATTAAAACAGGGTTTGTGTATTATAAATCTGCATTGGCATAACAGGATGAGCCAAATGTACACTTTTTGATTAAAAAATGCATAAGTGGCCCAGCCTCAGTGGTGCAGGCAGTGAGGAAACTGTTGTCTAATGCCAGATTCTATGTGGGAAGGCTCCAGGTTCACATTCGAGGTCTACCTTGACACAGTAGGTGTGTCTGCAATCCTGGCAGAGTGCAGAACTTGAGAAAAGATTACAGTATGAAGAACGTATCATGGTGCCTCCAGCTGTCTGTCTGTTCCTATGTGATGTAAAGAAAATAAATAAAGGGCCTGATCTATGGCCTGGTTGTTAAGGCAGTTGGATTCCACATGACTGACTCTGTAGTTTGAGTCCTAGACCTGGTGGCTTGAGAAACATGCTGGTGCATGTGTGTGCATATCCAAAATCCCAAAAATGTGAAGAAATAGAAAGTAAGGGATTATTTCATGACCATTCTCCATGGAGGTTGCTTTCTCTCTCTCTCTCTCTTTCTCTCCCTACCTCCCTTCTTCTCTCTGTCTTTGGATGACACACATGATGTCTGGAAAAATTAGAAAAGAAAGAAATTTTAAAGAAAAAATTGATATCCTAAGAACATTCATTGGGGAAAGGATAGCCTCTCCAATAAGTGGTATTGGGAAAATTGGATAATTATATGCAGAAGAAAGAAACTATTGTAGATCCCTATCTCTCACCACATAAAAAGTTAAAATGGATTAAAAATTTAAATGTAAGAACCCAAACTGTGAAATTACTAGAATAAAACAAAGGGGAAGTGCTTCAGGATATTGACTTAGGCAAATACTTTTTAAAGAATACTTCAAGTGCATGGTGTACAAAAGCAAAAATAAATGGGATTATATCAAACTAAAAGGCTTCTGCATGGCAAACAAAACAATCAACAGAATGAAGAGAAAGACTACAAAAATAGGAAAAAAAATATTTGCAAGCTCCACATCCAACAGTGGATTAACAATAAAAATACACAGTATACTGTAACAACTCATCAGCAAAAAGCTCCAAATAATTTAATTAAAAATGGGTATTAAGGGGCCAGCAGTGCTGTGATGGGTAAGGTATTGGACTCCCATATGGCTGGCTGTTGTTTGAGTCCTGGACTCCTTGGCCTGAAAATTACACCAGACCCATGTGTGTGTGTGTGCCCAACTCTCAAGAAGCGAATGGAGGAGAAGAGACTATGGTGTGTCTATCCCCTCCTGGAGGTGTATTTCTTGCTTTCCCTTTCTGTGTCTCTCTCTAGTGAGTGCACATGCTCTATAGACCAAAAAAAAAAAAAAAAAAAAATATTTACTCTGAACAATTCTCAGAAGACATATATGAAAAAATGCTCACTATCACTAGACAGCCATGAAATACAATTCAAAAACACAATGAAATATCACCTCACCACAATTAGAATAATTAATGTAAAAAAAAAAAGAATAACAAATGTTGGTAAGAATGCAGAGAAGGTAAAACCTCTGTGTGCTGTTGGTGGATATGCAAACTATCAGGTCATTGGAAAAGTTATGACACATTTTTGCATAGAAAAGCCTTTAAAAAACATGTCACAACTATTCCAATGAAAAGTACAACCTCTGTGGAAAACCATATGGCAGGTCCTCAAAACACTAAACATAGTTTAACCTTATGATCCAGTAATCCTGCTTGTAGTTATATTTCAAAAAGAAAGCAAATAATTGTGTCAAAGAGTTATTTGCACTTCTTTGTTTATGCAGCACTCTTCACACTAACCAAGATATGGAATTGAGTGCTGGAACTGTAGTGCAGCATTAGGCACTGTACAGAGGAAGCCAGATCCCAGGTGGCTGATCAGGGTTTGAGGTCTAGTTCTTTTGGCTTGAAAAACATACTGGTTTTATGTACACATGCTCACAATCCTGACAAGATGGGGATTTGAAGGAAAAAATGGATTGTGGAGGTTTACCAAGACTCTCTGTGTCTTTCTCATACATGTATACATGAACACAACTGGAAATAAAGAAAAGAGGGCAGTTATAGAGTCAAGCTAAGTGTTTATTAACTAATGGTGAATAGTTAAAGAAATTAGACACCACATTCATGTATATAATAGAATATTATTCAGCGTTTAAAGATGAATTCTTGATATTTGTAATAGCCTGAATGAGCCTAGAGGATATAATGCTACATAAATTAAGCCAGACACTGAAAGACAAATACTGTTCACACATTACTGGACATTAGAAGGTTTGATGATTTAAAAATGGTAAATGCCACAACTGGGAAGGGGTGAAGAGTGAGGAAGCTAAGGAGAACTTATTTAAAAAATACATAATTGCAGGTAGATAATAGGGATGGACTATAGAATGATACAACACAGTACAGGAACTATATATGCTGAGAATTTAATGGATATGTCAAAATAGCTAAAAGAAAGAATTTTGACTGTCACAACACAAAGTAATGATAAATGATGACTGTTTTAGTACCCTAGAGTGATCATTACAGACTGTATTCATGGGTTAAAAAAAATCACCCAATTAGTGTGTACAGATCAATTAAAATGATAAAAAAGAAAAAAAACATATATGTAATATATTTATACTTACCAAGAAGCATGCAGTAAAGGTAATGATGACAGCAAACAAAATCAGAGCTTTCATCTTGTCTTAGGGTTCACTAGAACTGGGCAGTGAAGATGTTTCAATTTTGGAGTGACAATACAAGAAATACAATTTCATTTTTGCTAAATTTTAACCAAAGGAAAAACATTTATGCTTATTGTGACATGTCTATGGCATATTATCATATATTCAATGTAATAACATCACATTTAAATGAAAAAAAATCAATGGCCTGAAGGATAAAATTAATGTATTCCAATAACAATTCCTAAAGTAGATTAAAAAGGTAGAAAAAAGTTAGGTCTTGTTTCATTGTGAATAAAACAGATAGTGAACTTATCTTTGAGCTACTATTAAAATTACTAAAAAATTATTCAGGAAGGCAAGCTTAAAATATAGTCAAGAATGTGGTGAGGTTGATATCCTGTATATAGCCTTTGATTCTATTAATTGAGATAATTCTTTTGAAAAGCTGGATGACAATATGCAAAAGAATATGAAAATGTTTATATCTTCAACTTAAAAAACCCTCAGTCTTGGAAATTATCCTTGATAAAATTATGTAATAAAAACTTCATAATATTCATCCCAGGGTTACTTATTTTAAAATATGAGTTTTGATAATCATAAAGACTATAGAAAAATTCTTACGTTGTAATGATGAGTGAAGTGGTTAATACCATATGTAAATTATCCAATAGATGATGGGAAAATGTTAGCAAAAATAAAAATAGTTGTGATATGATGGTATAATTTATGTGGATTTTCTGTTGTTAAAAATTTTATGGTGTTTTGTTAATTTCATAATTTAAATACATAAAAGAAACCCCCCCCCAAAAAAAAACTTCATTAAAATGGTCTGGCTCTGATTTTGACCTTACATACTTAAAACATTAGACAGAAAATTTAAAATGTTAATTGTAATTTAAATTGATCCTTCAGTATTGAATCATTTATTTAGTTTTACTAACATTCGTTCAATTAATTCCTTTCTCCAAGAAGAAAAATGGCTAAGAACAGTTTCTAATCTTTAAGTTAAAACATTAAAGTGTGATAAGAAAAACATAATTTATGAAGAATTACTGTCTTTTAACAATGTTTTTATTCTATATGTCATCTCCTTGTGACTCTTAAGGGAAAGTCCACTTGACCAATAGTCAAGATAGCTGCCAGATCTTGGTCACATCTAAACTATCTGAGACTCGTTTTTCTAATTTTTAAAATGAGTTGATTAAATTATTTGATTGATGAAATGGTCATATTTCAATATTTTTTAACTTTATTATTATTTCATTGAACTTTGTTTGTTTAATTCATTTATACTATTTGACCTGAGTGAGAAAGCAAGCTGCCAGGTCCGGTACTCAAACCAAGGTTGGCCATGTGGGAGTCTAGCACCCTTAACCACCATTTTACCTGCCAGTCCCTCAATATTCTAACTCTAAAAATAGAACACTAAATTAGTGAGTTTATCTCCATAATGTAAAACAGTGAAGTCACGTGTAATATATATTTTGATACTTTAACCCTTCCCTTTGTAATAAAAGGTGTAAATAGATTGGAAACAAACAACAAATAAAACAATCAGGCCTAGTGACTTCTTGCATAATGTAGTAAAATTGATTCCTTTGCCACTGGGAAAATTTTCATTTTTTATTTGTTACAAAACTAAAATACAGATTTATTTCTATAAAGGGCTGTCTTGAAGCTGACATTCCAGAGGACACACTATTTTTATTTTATCGCAAAATGGCTAAGTTTTAAGATAGAGACACAACAGCTCAGCAGCAGCTCACAGAAATGGCTTGCAGCAAGTGACTCAGTGATTAACCTAAGCAGCATGACCTAAAACAGAAATAAAAATTAACATATTTTTCCAAACCCTACCACATTCTGAGAAGATAAGATAATGGTTTTTATGGCTCACAGCCTTTTCTCCTGACCTTTGTATCCACTCCAAAATTAGGAAAAATATCTGGATCCATCCAGCATGTGATCCTCACCATGAGGGAGAACACATGCATAAGACACTCTTGAGAAGCACATACAAAGCCCTTCCTGACCAAGATGCCCCAGCTCCTCTTTGGCAACCCATTTGGAACCTGCTCTCTGCCTGAGAGCTCTGTTCTTCCTTCCCTCTCTTAATAAACTCCACTTAGTATCTCTTCTCTGTGTCTGCATCTCTCATTTTTGAGGTGTGGACAAGAACCCTGCTGCAGTGCTGGACCTGATAACCCCTGCATCCTCACGTCTTGCATCAATAACTTGTTAAAACATTCCCGTTATTTTTATGTTTAGAACATTTCCTTTCAAATACATTTCTATTAAAACCATATGGAAAACAGAGTTTGCAATTTCAGGATACTTCAACTAATTAGAAACTAATTATAATCAAAGTCTAAAGAAAAGTTTTAAGCCTTTGAAACTTTATAACTGATACCGTACAAGTGAATCCTCTTTCTCCTTCTTCAGCAATGACAGCTTTTCCTCAGCTTCGAAAATCTGGAAGTGCAAAGAAAGTTCAAGTGATTCATGCCTTATGAAGGATTTTTTTTCTGTCTTTCATCTCTTCCATTTTGCTAAACAAAATATTATTATTATTATTTTGGCATTTGCTTGTGAGATAATCCAAACTACTTCCTGAAACAAAAAAAAGGTGTGGTATAATCTTCAAAAAGTTGACATTTGTACTTTTCATTTTCTTCTCAGAAACTCATGACTGATTATCTGTGCATGAAAAAAGAATATATTTCTTCTTTATAATTTAAAGATGATACTTTGAGTCCATTATCCCCCTTCATTTCAGATGTTTTCTTAACATTTTACTGTAAAGCAATCATTATTGAGATGTAATTACACACCTTAGGCTTAAAGAATATTTTCATAATTAACCTTACCTTGTTTTTTATAGTATAGTGTTTTACTGTTTATGTGCCAATGTGGAACAGGTCTAGTATTTCAAGTTGATACCTTCTTTTGTGTTCATCTTTAGTTTTCTATGATAAAATATTTCATTTCTGAAAGTTAATTTAGGGATTGGAAAACTAGCTCAACTTAAACAAGTGATTCAAGAGACTGAATTCTTCTCTCATCTTTTCTGGACATAAAAATGAGAAAAAGGTGACTAGTGAGCCATTTTGACACTCTTTTTAAAAAATTATTTATTTAATTTTATTTATCCATTCACTTATTTTTTTAATTTGACCAGAGAGAGACACAGAGAAAGGGGGGGAGTAGTGAGAAAGCAAGCCACCAGTTCTGGGACTCTAAATGTGGTCAGCCATGTGGGAGTGTCCCGTGCCTTAACCATCACGCCACTTGCTGGTCCTGTCACTTTTTATATATGCGTTTTACTTCTAGAATAATAACTCTTTAATTAGTACAGAAGATTTTTGCACCTCAGTAATAACCTCACTTAGAAGGAATGTGCCAGTCATTGAACAATACAAGATGCATACATTATAGTAGTTTGACATTTGCTTTGATGTCAGTAAGCTTTGCTTTCCATGAAAATACTGTTTAAACCAGAGAAATAAGAAAATCACATACTTACATGGGAAAGACTTCCTGGTGGGTAATCAGATTTGCGATGCTTTTCTTTCAAGTAACAATGATATATCCGCTTGGCATTAATTCACACTGTGATGAATTAAAGAACGGATGAGGACTTCATCCGTTAAGACTTTGAAATCTTAAAGGTGAATTGGAGAGCACTAGACAGAATGTCTCCTTTGAGCTTTGCTTTTTGGTTGATTCTTATCTTCAAAATTTGTCTGGAAAACTAATAAGTACAATGAGAACAACCTAACAGATAAATCAATATGTGGATATGGTGCTCTGTGTATTTATGTAGATGATAATTTTGCACCTGAATAGACTGGGACTTGAGAAAATAAGTAACTTGTTCATAGTTTCCAGAGCCAATCTTTGACACCAGATTTGTCTGTCTCAATAGCTTTTTCTTTTCCCTATAGAGCATTAGTCCTAACTGTGTTTACTGTAGTTCCGTGACAGAGTTCTACGTACACTTCTTATACATAGCCTCATTTAAAGACTCCAGAAAATTCATCCTCATATTTTATCAATGTATTTTACCCTGAAACTCTGTTTAGCATCTGTAAAAAAGTCAATTAATTCCAGCATAACCATTTTAGCTTAAATTGCTATGCACAATGTGGTGGTTGATTTCATGTGTCAACTTGACTAGGGTACAGTGTTCTGTTGTTTGATTACACCAGTCTAGATGTTACTGTGCAGATATCCTTAACATTTACAATCCGTTGACTTTAAGTAAAGCTGTTTATCCTCCCTAATGTGGGTGGGCCTCATCAAATAAGTCAAAGGCCTTAAGAGCAAAGACCAAGGTCTCCTGGAAAAGAAGGACTTGTGTCTTAATTCCTTAATCATGAAACATAGCTTTCTGAGTTTCCAGCCTGCTGGCCTGTCCTGTGGATTTTGGACTCAAGACTGTAGCATCAATTCTCACCCTGAATTTCCAGCCTTCTTCTCTCTTCTATATATCCTATTTGGTTCTTTTGTTTGTTTGTTTGTGTTTTTTGGCTTTTTTTTTTTTTTGAGAACCCTTACTAATACATGTGATCTGATATTGATTAGCTTTCTGATTTACTCATAAGACAATAGCCTCACAATTTGGTATATCTGTTACCATTTGTACTCAGACCAACTGTACTTTAGCCTTGTTTCAGAATTATTGAACACATCAAGTACTTCTTTTTTGGAGAGATTTTTGCTATAGGGTGTGTGCACTTGCTGGAGAGGCAAAGGGAGACAGAGAGACAGAAAATGAGAAATGACCCCTCAGAAGGGATGGCCACGCTGCAGTCCCTTCTCTTCCATTCTCTTCTTGTATTTTGTGCACACATGCACACGTGCTTGGTGGAGCACATCTAGTACTTCTATGCTTCTAGATCTTTCCCTTCCCTCAGCCTATAACCAGTGATCCTCTTCTTGCCCTTGTAATTTTGTTTTTATATCTATATAACCGGCTTATATCATCCTCTGAGAGCATTTATAGTTTAATAAATGAACATATCTTTCACTCACTCACGGGTTTATTCTATTCATCCAACAAATGCTCACTAAGCATCTAC
The DNA here is from genome assembly GCF_000334495.1 of Tupaia belangeri chinensis. NCBI lineage: Eukaryota > Metazoa > Chordata > Mammalia > Scandentia > Tupaiidae > Tupaia > Tupaia belangeri. The sequence goes on along the minus strand of NW_006159548.1, from coordinate 425,453 downwards.
TGTATTCTCTGCTTTCAGAATTTGCAGTGAATAAGAAGGACATTATCTATTCCCTTTGGATGGGGTGACGAGATAGCCCTCCTTACTTAGACCACAATGGTTTATACCTGTTGTTTTGGGGTCATTATTAATAGTGCCTCTTTTAGGTCTCAGAAAGTTCTTGTTGTGTGATGATAAATTATGTGATCATCCTAATTATGAAACAGATAATCTAATAGGGAAGATGAATATTGAATAGACTTTATAGTTTGAATATATCTTTTTTCAAAAAAATATACTGGAGGTTTCCAGAACCTGTGAATGTGGCCCTCTATTTAGATATGTGGCCTTTGTGGATGTAGTTAAGATGAGGTCATAATGGATTAGGGTGGACCTAATCCTATGACTGACCAAATCCTATGGCTTTCCAAATTGCTAGAGAGAGAGACACACAATACAATACTGTGTGACACAGGATGAAGAGATTGAAGTGATACCTTTAGAACCAAGGAATGCTGAAGATTGCTAGAAATCATTAGAAACTAGGAAGAGCAAACATGTATCATCCCCTAGAACCTTCAGTAAGGCATTGCTCTGCTGACATGTTGATTTCAGACATATCCTCCAGAACTGTGAGAGAATAAATTTCTGTTGTTTTATGAGACCTAGTTTTTGGTACTTTGTAATAGCAATCTGATACAGCTAATAAAACAAACAATTGAAGACAGCGTGGTAGTTACATATCAGCAAGATATATGGTAATTAATTACATAATGCAAGATGTACCATGAACAATAAGAAGGGAGAATTCAGGGGTGATACGGCTGAGGAAGGACATTTAGGTGAGCTTTCAAGGATTAGTTCAGGGATGTTTTAGGGATGAGCTGATTCTGTGGTGCACTGGTTATGTGCTGCTCAAGAGAAGCTGGATTCTAAATGGTGACCCCAGTTTGAAATATGCTGGGCATGGACACATGACTGCCTAGGATCCAATAAACTCGGGTTTATGGGAATGTGATGTGTCCAGACATTCTGGCCGGCACCTTTGTCTCATGTGTGCTCACATGTGCCTTTTCACGAATAAATAAAAAAATACAAAGAACATTTCAGGGATGACAGAGAATGTTCAATGATTCTTAGGCCAGACAAAGTGTGGTGATCTAAAGGAGGTCAAAAAAGAGATCTATATCCTTAGCACTTAAGAGCAAAAACTGACAGCATATTATAATGCTGTGTAATCATGAGGCAACAGAGATAAGCTGGGTCCCAGTTGTGGAGAACCTGACAAATATAATAAAGACTTTGGACTTTGTTCTATAGCTGGTAGAAGGTCACTGGAGAATTTTGAACATGGATGTGGAAGTAACAATCAATTTGTGTCTCTTCTGCTTGATAGGACATGGGATAAAAGAGTGGTAATGGAAATGGAGAAAATTAAATTCCTGTGATAGTCAAGATACAGGGGTAAAAACTTTGTATTCATTAGTTGTGGGGAATTAGAGTGAGGAGTGAAGGATGAGTTCGCAGTTTCTGGCTTACACAACTGGTGGAGATATCTTTTTCTCAGATGGAGAATACTGTTGATGGAAGAGGAGAATTTTAAGGGAAGAAGAATGCCAGTTTTAATTTAGACTTATTAGGTTGGAGGTGCATACAAGAAATCCAGAAGAGAGAAGATTCCCTCATGGCTCCTGTGAAGTAGTCATTTCAGGGTGAAAGAAATGAAGAATTTCTACTGGTAATTCAGCCTCCAGCAAACAAGCTAGTGTGGTAGGGAGCTCCTCTGGCCTTCTATCTCTGTCTCTGTGTCTCTGACTCTGTCTCTCCCTGCTTCTGTCTTCTCATATTTTGTAATTTTTCCTTTTACAAATTTTTTTAAAGGTAAAGTTTTTCTCTTGCTCTCAGCTCTGCCTTTTGTCTTGTTAATAATCCCCTCTGGTTCTCCCACCCAGGCAGGCGAGGCGAGGCGAGGCCTTCAGAAGATTCCTCATGACTCCTGCGAAGTAGTCATTTTACGTGGCGCTTGTGTGCTGTGTGGTTTTCTATTTTGTGTTTTATTTTTTTAATAGAAAAACAATAATTATAATGTCTTTTCTTTTTTTTTTGGTCTTTTTTGTTTGTTTGTTTCTTGTCTTGTTTCTATTTTGTTGTTTCCCTCTCTCTTTTTCATTTTCTTTTTTCTTATCTCTCCACTCCTCAATATCCATTTATGTAGCTAAACATCCAAATACTGTTCGAGTTAACATATTCCTCAATATCTACTGAATCTGCTGCACAAAGAACAACAGAATGGCAAAGAGATCCCAGACCACCTCTTTCCACTTGCTCCTGAATGTTCAGATTGAACTTCAAGAATTAGGAAGAAACACACCATCCATCAGATAACTAGAAATCACCGCAGGACCACAAGAAATATGGGAAAGCAAGAAAATAGCCCTCCTTCAAGGGAAAAGGATAACTCTTCATCCACAAGCAGTTCAATGGAAGTCATGGAAATGTCTGATAAATATTTTAGAACACTCATAATGGCGAATCTAACAGAGATGGAAGAGAAGAGAGACTATGAACTGCAGAAGAGAAAAGAGAAAGAAGTTGATAAGTTCCAGCAGGTGAGGAAATTCTTGCAAGATCCACAAGAGGAATTACACATTTTAAAAAGAATCAAACAGAACTTTTAGAGATGAAGGTTATAATACAGGCAGTCAAAATCTCCCTTGAAAGTATTAAAAACAGACTAGACCATACAGAATATAGAATCTCAGACGTAGAAGAGAAAATTGCTGGCCTAGAAAAATCCACCACAAAGACTGAGAAACTTGCCCCAAAATTTGAGAATAATATACAAGAAGTACTAGATACCATCAAATGTCCAAACATCCAGGTAACTGGCATTCCAGAAGGTGAAGAGACCCATAACGGCATTGATAATCTATTCCATGAAATTGTGCAAGAAAACTTTCCCAACCTAGAGAGACATTCAAAGATCCAGCCCCAAGAAATACAAAGGACCCCAAATAGAATCAACCCAAGATCTTTTCCAAGACACATTATAACCAAGTTGACCAAAACTACAGACGAAGACAAGATACTAAGATTGGCAAGAGAAAAAGATCAAGTTACCTACAAAGGATATCCCATCAGGCTAACAGCAGACCTCTCATCGAAAACAATGCGAGCAAGGAAAGAATGGGAAAATATATTCAAAGTGTTAAGA
>NW_006159548.1:388098-422019 GCF_000334495.1 Tupaia belangeri chinensis | reverse complement strand
TTTAAGTTAAAACTGGTTTTCTTAATAGTACCAAGTGAACTTGCTATGGAAAAGTAGTTAAATTATTTAAGAAACTGTGTGATCAATACAATGTGGGTGGGAAAGGAATGGAAGACAATTATAAGACTACAGAGATAGTGTGAGAAGAGGGTAGAAAAGGACAGAGGGTCAGAAATAGGGGTAAAAAAATTCTAGAAACTAGAAATGGAAAATTTTTGATGATAAGAACATGCATGATTAAGCCACTATGCAGTATGTTCTGCATGAGAAATCACATTTTGTATGCTATTATGATGCTTAGGGAATGAATGTAAATTAAGTTAAACAAAAAGGTTCAGAAAAAAAGAACTAAAACTGTTTTTCCTGAAATTAAAAAAAATGCATTAAAAATACCTACTCAATGACTTCAGTAAGATGTATAGCCCCAGCTAGGTGCTACTTTATAGGATGTTCATTCTATTCACTGAGGCTTATGCCTAAAGTTGGACTTGTGTTCATGGAAATGTATGTATCAGCTGTGCTTGCTATAAAAATATTTAGATTAATTAAGATCTTTAGTGACTCAACAAAATGTGGGGGGAAAAAAGTATAGAAAGCAAACATAGATACCAGAGACAGTGTGGGAGGAGAGTGGGAGATGATGGCAGAGGGTAAGAAATAGGGAATCAGGGATGGGAAAAAAAAAAAAAAGCAAAACGTACAGGAAACAAGAAATGGAAAATTATTTGTTGAGGATGACATGTATGTTGATGTGCTTGACTGAGCCAATATACAGTGTACTCTGGATGGAAAATCTCACTTTGTATGCTGTAATGATGTACAGTGAATGAATGTAAATAAATAAATTTAATAAAAAAATAAATAAAATTAAAAAAAGAAATCCAGAAGAATATACCAGTACTGTTGTAAAGAAAATAAAGACCACAGACTTAAAATTTAATTTCTATGTTCTTTGTTTACTCCTGATCTGTGACCAGTAGATTTGAGGGAAGCATACCTGCCACAAATATACTGGTTTCATTTTGTAGTTTTCTAGGTGCTTTACAAACACACTAATGCATCCTTATTTTCAGCTAGTTTAGTAGCTTGAACATGTGCATAGGGACTGTCTTTAGGAGAAGTTTCTTCGTGGCCAGGCATCTTTTCTATTAAAACTGGTTTTTCTTTCTTTCTTATTACGGTCAGGAATTCCTCATAATATGGAGGAGAGTTTTATGCCACAGGCTAGGGGTAGTGGTGGGAAGGAGATATAGTGGGAAATATGAATAGAGATGACATTGGGATAGTGGGGTACTTTGAGCAGAGATCTCTTGTGTCAGAGTAAACTGGAAAAAATTATCTTGTGGCACAAGATTATCTTTTATCAAATAAATACAATAAGGTATCATAGGTGTTGTAATTGAAGAAAGCATCTAGTGGAACACATTAACAGGTTTTCACACCTCAGGGGGGTTAGAAAAGATAGCACTTGAGGTAAATATGAAAGATGATTAGGTGTTTACCACACGAGACTGTGAAGGATTACAGGGATAGGACACATGGTAATGAAAGGCAAAGGGACTTGAAGTTGTTTGGGTTCTTAGTTATTAGGACATTTTGATTTCAAACAACAGAATACTCAACCTAAACTTGTTTATCTATTGTATAATGGGAAATATATTGTCTCAGGTAAAAGTGTCAGACTAGATAAGGCTTGCTACATAATGTGGCTATAATTCACATTCCTTAATATTTTATAATTACATTTGTTTTACTCTAATTTCCTCAATGTTGGCTTTATTCTTAAGCAACCTGGCTCCTTATGATTCCAAGATGACTCTAGCACTCTTGGCACTAAATGTTTTCAGACTGAAGTTTTTTTCCAGAAGCTTATTTCTCAAAAACTTTCCTTTCTCCCCACCCTAAGCCCACCTACTTTTATCCTTTTTGCTCTATTGGGATTATGTGTTTATTTCTAAACAACTGTGGCAAGACATAGGGGTCATAGCAGGATCAGAGTGAATCAAAAACTTTAGAAAAGAGATGTGTGCTGAGAGTGTAATCGATATGACGCAAGGCTACAGATGTGATGACCAGTTATAAGACAGTGGTTAGGTTTAAACAAGGGAATGGCAACCAGAACGCTAAAAGCAGGTTTATAATAAGGAAGTAGAATGATTCATTATTCAACAGTTAACACATAGCAATGTGACTCTGAACTTGAGATTTTGGGATCCTGAAGATCTAGGAACCCTAACTTAATATAGCTGTGGGCCAGTGACCTTCCTGTTTTTACTTTGGTCATCAGTAAAACCTGACTGCTCTACATGTCCATCCATTAAGATGCCCATCACTCCTCTCTCTTAACTACTTAGAATTTTTAGGACTAAAGACTGTCTCATATCCTTTATTTCACATCTTAGCTGTTTTTTTTTTTGTTGTTGTTCACCTAATTATTTCTCCAAGGATTACATATTTAGAACCATGCATCTCACAGACATGCAGTCAAATTTCAAAGCAAGACAAAGTTAGACAATATAAAATTATTAGGCATCCTTTCTTTTAAAATCTGATGCTCACCTACCACTGCCCAATTTTCTTCCTGGACTATAATCAGTTGCCCATAGGGTCTGTTCTCCTGCCTGTCTTTGCTTATCTGTCCTGTCTCTGTCATATTTTGCTCTAGAGCAGAGTATTTTTTTTTTCTTTTTAAGATAATTATTTATTTCATTTTATTATTTTTAATGTTTAATTTTCTATAGGGTGCATGTACTCACCAGAAGAGGGTGGGGAGAGAGAAAGCAAGCCTCCAGATCTGGGCAGACTCAAACCACTGTTGGCCATGTGGGAGTCTAGCATCTTAACCACCACAACACTTGCTGGCCCCTAAGCACAATATCTTTTTAATAGTTTAACTGCTCCGGTTCAGTTTATGATTTGGATGTTCTTTGTCCTCTCTACCCCAAAGGAAACTACAAAGCTAATTTTTTTTTTTTTTTGAGAGGTTTTCGCTATAGGGCGCAGGCGCTCGTCAGACAGACAGAGACAGACATAGAGACAGAAAGCGAGAAATCACCCCCTAGGGGGGACGGTAACACTGCAATCCCTTCTCCTCCATTCTCCTCTTGGATCTTGGGCACGTACGCACACGCGCCTGGCATGAGTTTTAAGCCACCGGGTCCGGGATGCGAACAGCAGTCGACTATGTGGGAGTCCAGCGACATAGCCATTACGCTAACTGCTGGTTCCCCAAAGCTAATTTTTTAAACAAAGTCTCTGAAAGGGTAGTATGATTGCAGTGTACAAAATAATCGTGCTTTTCAGCTTGCCAGCACTAAAATTGTTTTCAGGATAAAATGATTAAACCATTTAATAGCTTTTAAATGAATAAACCCTAGAATGTGTAACACATACCACATGGTTTATCTTCTTGCCTACCTTTTCATCTTGATCTTGAATAACTTTTCCATTGGAAGGTATAAGGATTCATTTCCTTGAAAAACTACTCACTTTTAGCATTAGGGATTTGGGTACACTGTTTCCTCAACCTCCACATTTTTAAATCTTGCTTAAATCTCTATTTAAGTTTTTTGTAACAGCCATGACAGTTTGTAGTTTAACATTTCTTCCTGTGTGATTATTTGCTTAATGTTTTTCTTTCTTGGTTTATTGGGTCATTACAAGAGTCATGACACATTTTTGCATAGAAAAACAAAAATATATCATGACTTTCCCAACAACCTAATATTATTTTCCATGAAAGCAAGGAGTATGTCATTTGATTCACTGTAGTGTCCCAGGAAATTTTTATGGTGTTTGGAGCTTAGGAGGTGCACAGTGTTTCTTGAATTAAAAAATACTCAGCTTTTGATATATTAGAGACACTCAAAAATACTTCTAATGTTTTTGTTGGGTGTAGGAGGTAAGGAAGAGTCAAAAGTATAGATTGGTTCCCAGATTTTTGGGCTGATGGAGTTGACAAACATTCATTTTCCCCTTTGTATTCTGGATGATAACACAACATTTTAAAAATTCATGAAGGCGCAGAAAATGAGATGAAATCACCTGCAGTACTTCCTTAAGAATAATCACTGTTAATATATCGTGATATTTATTGTCTAGGAATTCTCTCTCATTCTATGTCTATGTTGCATATGTACCACTATATAAGCTTTGTTTAGGAATTGCCACAATGTAAGTTTTATTTAGAAAATGTATTTCTCCCATTTGATGAATTGTTCTTCTACACAATTATTTTAAAAGATGCATACTATGATTTCATATGGATATATAGAAATGTAATCAATTCCATGTTACTAGAATTTTTTATTATTTTCAGTGTTTCTTCCTTATGAACCTATAAAACCACATACTTGGATGTAAGTCTTTGTTGACATCCTTGTATTTAATTCTGAGAGACAATACAGTATAGTGTTATCCTAAACATAGCACAGCAAGTCCTGACCAGTAGTTAGAGCTCAATAACTGTAGCTCTTTTGTGACCCCTGATTAAGAAGTAAAGTAGGCCAAAATTTAAATAAACTGAATGCTTGCTGCATACATTGCCAAATAGCCTTTCAGCCTTTCAGAGAGTGGAGAAATTTGGATAAAGATTTTAGTCAACAGTGAATATTTAAAGTGATCGTTGTCAATTGTGAAATGGTTAAAAATGGTAGAATAGCTTTTTTTCTCTTAATAGAGCCATTGAATATTTTCATATATTTATTGGCAATCTGTGGTCCAGAATTTTCTGATTAATTTTTACTATCCATTTAAAAATGATTTCTCTGGAGGAATTCTTTATAGTATAAGGACACTAATCTTTTCATTGCCATATATAATTCTTTTCCACACTTATTTGGTTTTTAATTTTATGTTAATTTTCTTTCATGTAGAATTTTAACTATTCATGGTATAACTATATCAACCTTTTTGCCTTTAATTAAACGATTAGATAGTTTTCTCAGTCCAGTTTGGATAGACATAATATTTTCCTTCTAAGGTTTTGTTTTTGACATTAAAGTCTTTAATCCATGTACAATTATTTTACAATATAATCTTTTTTTTTTGGAGAGGTTTTTCGCTATAGGGCGTGTGCGCTCGCCAGACAGACAGAGAGACATAGAGACAGAAAACGAGAAATCACCCCCCATGAGGCATAGTCATGCCACAATCCCTTCTCCTCCATCCTCCTCTCGGGATCTTGGGCACGCACGTACAAGCGCCCAGCGTGAGTTTTAAGCCACTGGGTCTGGGATGCAAACCGTGGTCGACTACGTGGGAGTCCAGCGACATAGCCATTACGCTAACTGCTGGTTCCCACAATATAATCTTAAATAACATTTTAGTTTAATTTTTTTTCAAATACTTGGTTGTTTGAGCAAGATTAACCATCAAAACCAATATGGTATTTATTTATTTATTTTTAGTGGTTTTTGCTATAGAGAATGTGCACTTGCCAGAAAGACAGAAAGAGACAGAGAGCAAGAAATCACCCCCCAGTGGGGATGGTCACACCACAATCCCTTCTCCTCCATTCTCCTCTCGGGATCTTGAACATGCATGCACATGCACCCGGTGTGAGTTTAAGGCACCGGATCTGGGATTCGAATTGTGGTCAAATACATGGGAGTCCAACAACATAGCCATTACGCTAACTGCTGGTCCCAAGATTAAGTTATTTTTTTTTTAAATGCGTTTTTACTTTTTATCACTAATAATTTGAGAATTCTAATCTAGAATATCAAACACTATAATACACAGTAAGGCAGTTGCTGTCAGAAAGATTTATTGAAGAAAAATTGGCACTGTGAAAACAGACCCATTTAAAAAGTCTGTGTCAGAAAAGAATGAAGACATATATCCTTGAATAGCTAACCAAGAGCATAAGAGTGCGATATTCAGTGTTTAAGACCTGAAAAAAATTAACAAAAATTTAGGAAAAATTTTAACAGAAAGAAGATTAAGTTGATTAATATATTCATACACAATATTTTCATTGATTAATATATTAATACACAATATTTTTCTAACAAATGTACATATTGATAAAATATGATTTTGCTTCTGTTTATATCTATCATGAGCCAAGTATCTATAACATTTCATATATATCTTTTATATGGGTGCTAGACAATTACTAAATAGGCTTAGTTCTTATATGAGTAAGGGTTGCAAATGTATTTTTTTTAATAGAAAAGAAGCATTGGTATGATACTAATGAAAATTGTTTAATGTAATTTCAGAAACTCTTTTAATACTACAGTACTTTAAACATATATTAATTTCTCTTTACTAGCCTTAACTATAAATTGAATATATCTTTAAATGCAGCTGGAAGTGAGCTTCTTCATTGCTTTCACTTTATACTCCTGAAGGCTAGGATGGACAATTTCACACTAAGATAAGTAATCATTAGATTGCCCAAACTTTGTGATACCAGAAAAACTTTTGTACAGCTTTCTTTTTTTTTTTTTGTACAACTTTAAGTTTCCATAAACATATTCTACTTCATGACCTCTATTCCTGAGAATCTGCATTTTCTAAGTCTAATACTTGCCTTAAGTTCCCACTTTCTTTCAGTTTTCAAGTGCTTACTTGCTGGAAAAAACTTAGATTTTTAAGACTAGCTGTCTTGCTATTGCATGATTTCTACATAGTACCCCTTTTGCTGCTTTCACATCATGAACTCATCTGGATCTTCTTTTAGTAGTTTAAAGATACCCGTTTCAGTAACAGAGGTGTCTTCCTTGTGGTTTGGGGTCTCTAATACAGGGGTAGTTTCAGAAAATGGCTCAGTGACCCGTATTTCATATTCTGTTCTATTATCTTCAGATAGATCTTCTGTTGTCTTAGTAGATGATTCTTCCACAAAGTTTATAGTTGTTGATGCCGGAACAACAAAGTCATATCTGGATTCAACGGCAGTAAGCAAAACGGAATGAGTTTCTGCTTCATTTGCAATCTCTCTGTCCATCCAAACATTAACCTCATTGGTAGACTCTTCATCAGTTAGTGAAGTGTCTTCTGGGTTATCTTTTTCTTTTTCAGCAGAGGTAGTGAGTTCAAACACAGTGATGAATTTTTCCTCATCTGAGTCAGTACTTTTAGCTACAGCGTTGGGGTCATCCTCTGAAACAGTTAGGTCAATTTCAGTTATTTTCTCTTCTGTCAGTGCAGTAATATCTGGAATAGTGGTGAAGTTTTTATCAGTAGAGGGAGAGATTTCAGTCTTGGGAATAAAGGAGTCAGTGGCGTGGACAGACACATCAGGAACATTGGATTTGACTAAGGAATTAAAATAATTAGCATCAGTTTCAACCTTTTCAGCTGGAGAACCAGGGATTTCTGCAACACCGGCAGTGCTGTCCTTGAGTGTGCCAGTGACTTCAGAAGTTATTGAGATCTCTTCATCCTTGCTGTCAGTGGCGGTGCTGTCCTTGAGTGTGCCTGAGATTTCAGAAGTTATTGATATCTCTTCATCCCTGGTGTCAATGGTGGTGCTGTCTTTGAGTGTGCCCGAGGCTTCAGAAGTAATTGAGATCTCTTCATCCCTGGTGTCATTGGTGGTGCTGTCTTTGAGTGTGCCAGAGACTTTAGAAGTTATTGAGATCTCTTCATCCCTGGTGTCATTGGTGGTGCTGTCTTTGAGTGTGCCTGAGGCTTCAGAAGTTACTGAGATCTCTATATCGCTGATGTCAATGATGGTGCTGTCCTTGAGTGTGCCTGAGACTTCAGATGTTATTGAGATATCTTCATCCCTGGTGTCAATGGTAGCCAAGAAGATATCATCTTTTGCCTCTTTAGTGGGTAAATCTATTAAAGAAACTGTAGCAAGTGGTGTCGAAATATTCCCCATCTTCATTGGAATGAAATTTTCAGTCACAGACTCATTAGCTACGGTGTTTGTAGTGCCTGTCAGAGTGGTAATTTCTTTCTCCAGATGAGTTGTTGGCTGAATAATATGGGTCTCAACATCATCTTCTGATTTGAGCTTTTCCTTTGTAGGTGTAAGTTTGTTACCTGTAGTTGTTGAAAAATCACTTTCTGGCATGTAGTCATTTACTGAAGTAATATGGTCTCCTTCTGAAGTAATAGTTGTTTCTGTTCTAGGAATAGTATTGTCAGCCCCAAAGAAAATGGTTGCTTCAGTTGGTGTTTTACTGTTTTCTGTTGGAGGATGAGTGTAAATTTTAGGCAAACCATCTTCAGCCATGGGGTGAAGTGGCACTGTGTACTCTCACAGGTCTTTCTTCTTGGCTCAGTGGCATCCCTAGGCAGGAGAGTGATGTTCATTATAGGACTGAAGCTTTGGTCATCAAAGTGATTGTTGCATCAATCACTGGAACAATGGCACTGGCTCTCCTTGGAGATTGTTTCTTTGCTATGATTGGGCATCTAGTTGCAATAGTATTGCTATTAGGTGAAAGACAATGGAATCCTCTCTAATTATGAAATAAAAACTTATATTCAGACATTTTAGTTGCAAGGAACTTAGGATTTGTCATATTTCTGTTTACCAGGGATGTGCCTTCTATATGGAGCTAGTCACTTGAAACAGACATAGTGGGATTTGCGAGATACTTTGTGGGTTTTGTGTCAGTTTTGGAAACTCTGGAAGCCACCAGATTATCAAAATCAGCTTAAAGTTGTCTATCTTCTAAGTAAGTAACAGTCTTTTTTTGAGGTGACACCATCTCCCCTGAGATTAATGGTATTTAAATATCTAAAAATATTAATGCCTTTTTTGATAGCATCACTGCAGATAGTATAGTTAAGTAGCAGAGACTGGTTAGTTCTCTTCTTCACAGAAATAAGTCTCACATTTTCAGCAAGAATAATAAAAAATAAGTTACTGGTTTGCTAGGGTCTTTTCTGTTTTCCCCTTCATTGTAATTCCTACTTTTTCTTGAATTAACTTGAATAACGGTGTGTCAAGTTACATAGGTTTAGTTTTTTTAAGAATTTTTTTCTGTAAAGAGCATTATTTTAACCCAAAAAAGACATTTCTAGGAGAGAATTAGTGTAATGTGTCAAGATTCACTCAGAAACCTGGTAGAAATATGGAACGATTGTATTAACTATAAGTATTACAGTCTGAATATCAGAAGGAGTATATTTGATAATTATGTTAGATAATTATGTCAGATATCATCATCGTATCTTCAATCTTAAGGATCACTTTCTTTAAAGGTGTTAATGCTTTAGAACCTATCTTTTTTCAGTGTTGTTAGAAAAAATGAACTTTTCAGACTCAAACACAACCATAGTTGAGAGAGGTCAGCAGTATTAGCAAAAGTAGTGGTTTCCACCTTGACAAATGCTTATTCTTTGTTAGATACAGAGTTAATCTCAAAGTTTACAGCTTCTGTTAGTTGATTGGTCTGGTATAGATGTATCATTGCTCTCTGTAGAAATACCAGAATATATTTTAATGTGGACATTTTTCCTTTTAATGATATAAGAGCTTCTCTAGAAATGTTTCTGCTCTAAGAGATGTCATTGTTAAAGTTTTCAATGTCTTTATTGATATAGAAAATGCTGTCAGTATAAGGGACACAGAGGAAGTCTTGTTAGTAATAAGCACAGGTTCTTTGTTGTTTTTAAATAGAAACATTGTCAGTTCCAGGGCAATCAAAGAAGTCACAAGGTAATGTCATTCTGTGTTGGCTAATTTAGCAAGAGGACTTTTTTGAACTTCCATTTATTTTTCATTATCTAGAGTTTGTAAAGCATGATTCAGAATAAGCATGATGTAGACAGAATATTTGGTGTCCTTTTGGGGGAAACATCTTTGTGTACAAAAAGGAAAAACAGATGGAGAGGTTTTCTGTATAACTGCTGCAAATCATCTCTCAAGATCTCATATTTGTTATGTTGAATAGAGTTGGAATAAGAAGCAAAATACTGACATTTATGAACATTTATTCTTTGCTTAGGGATGTTGGGTGAAATGATTGTTACCTTAATTGACACTGATTTGTCAAATAGTCCTTAGTTTCAGGTACTACTTTTGTGGTAATACTTTGCTTCCACTAGTATGGCTATCATTATTTCTCTTCTAGAGGTAATTACCACATTCTGTGTTTCTTACACCAATGGTCTTAGGAAGGACACTTTCAGATTGAGTGTATGTCATCCATCAAGGAGCAGAAAGCATATGGTGAAAATCCTGGTGGGAGTTCAGGAACTTTAGCAGTTGTAAAGATGAAAATGGAGTCATGTGCTTCAGGAAATATGGCATATTCTTTGACCAACACATCATTGTCACCAAAGATTATGATCTCACTTAAGGACAGAGAATCAGATTCCATAGACAAGCTTTATTTTATCTGAATATTTATCTTCTTTCGTTGTTAGAGTGTCTGTCACAAAAATGGAAATATTCTATCTTTTCTCAGAAAAATTTTAAATTTATATCTATTGAAGTCTTTCAGAACACATATATCTTCCCTATTTTGGCAACTGTAGCAAAAACTATTTTTGCTAACAGGTATCTTTTACTTGCTGCAAGTGTTTGCTTTAGTGATTACGCTCTATTTTAAATAACAACTTGTTTGTAGGAATATCCTTTGGAGTAGTAGTTTTTAGCTGTGAGTGAGGAATATCTTCTGTAAAAAAAAGTATTTTCTTCAACCTGCTCTTTAGTTTGTGGTGCAATAGAAAATTCTTGAAACCTGGATAATTCGTTTTCTATTTCAGAAATAGATTCATGAGTAACATTTGTGTTTTCTGGAGCTTGGAATTCAGTATTTGCTGCCCTGAGATTGGCTATATTAAATTCCAACAGAGAATTTCCTTCCATCGGGGAAATTATCTTCGTGTAAGTTGAATATTTTTCATCAGAAGGAATAATGGTAATTTCTCTGTGAGTGAATTTGAGCCCTCACCCATTGCTTTGCTTTCATGAGAAACAGATCTAACTGGGAAGAAATTTTTGGATATGGGAAAGTTTGAATAAACTGTTCCAAGGACACTATCTTTATCTATATTGACGGATTGACCATCAGCAATACAATTTTTATTCATATGGTAAAGGTTTAAGTCAGCATCTTGCAAAGAGTTCATTTCTGTATGGATAACTGGACCATTATTATATTTACATCTGCAAGGTAATCGCTTCAAATTCAGCAGCTTCATCTTTCACTGCAGAAGCTTCAAGTATTTCTCTTGTTTAATAGATACTTGGTTCACTATCTTTATTAGGCAAAGGAGTAGAAAATTTGGTGATTATTTTCTTGGGTTCTGAATTTTGATCATGAGAGGCATAAATATCAAAAAATGTGTCCCTGGTGACAATAGTAGCTGATTTGTTAGGTTCAAAATCTGTGGTGCTGTCTGAAGAGCCAGTGGAATTATCTTGGAGAACAGTATAGACCAAGGGGAGAGCCTTTGGAAACTTTTGATTTTTAATATTTTGCCCTTCTGAGATAATGCCTTTATTGATGTAAGCTGACTCTATTGTCATAGGTTCTGATGCCACTGATGTTAGTATGTTTGGGTCATAGAAGTTTTCGACTTTTGTAAGACTAGGGTCCATGGATTTTTTAGTAGGAGCATTACCAGTTAAGATGAGAATTTCAGGCAGTCCCATAGATGTAAGTCTTAGAGATGTGACACTTTCTGATGGAAGGTGGGATTGGTCAATGTTATTTTTGTTTCTACTGGAAGTAGCAGGAGCTTTTGGTATAATGTCAGGCATTGTTCTTGAAGACTAAAAGGAATTAAGAGCTTTGCTGATTGTACTTTCTGTGTTTTCATCTATAATAGACATATAATCACTAGAAAGCTGAGCTAAAGGAAACTTACTAAAACTTGAACCAGATGTTATATCTATATCTATTTCATCTTCAGCAAAATCAGATATACTGGATATGGTGGCTTCTGCTTCCCTGGGTGTAAATTTCTTATAAATTTTAGGTGACATGTTTTCCCCGATTGACTTATAACTATTTTTGATAGCATGATTAGTAGTATCAGTTGTTAATGTTCTATGGGCCACTATGGAATTTGTGTCTGGGAAAATAGAATATTCAGTTATTTTATTTCCTAAGTCAGAGCTTTCAGACAGAATTATGGTGTCATTATTACCACTTATGGTATCATTTACCATTGATATTTTGTCAGAAAGACTAGAAGGAAAATTCTCATTTGTACTGATTAGCAAGCGAGTTATAGGCCTATGAGCTTTGGTATTGACATCAGTATTGAAATTTTTGAAAAGAATGTTATCAAGGGTGAAGATCTTATTTTTCTGTTTGGGAGCCACAGCTTGGTAATTTTCTTTGGACTTGAACTCTGTAGGTGTTATTTTAGATAGACTGTCTGAAGCAGCAACTATGGTATATTGTACATCAGACTGATGTGTCTTAGGAACATATCTGAGTGTACCCACTTTCATAAAAGAATTATTTGCCTTATCATCTAATTCAAAGACATAGTTATTTGAGACATGTTTAGAATCACTGTCTTTAGACATTCTCTTAATATGGTCCACATTTTCTTGAGCAATTTTGCTTTCAGAAGAAACGCCATTCATCATTTCTGAAATATCTTCTGTAAGATAAATTATTTCATAATCATCAGCTGTCTTTCTCTTTGTAAAATCTTTGTGTTCAAATATGTTACCTTTAAAAATTCCTGTCATTTCTTTTTCAGATATAATGGTTATGGGTAAAACAATAACTTTTGGAATAATTGTTTTCTCATCTGCAATGTTATCGTCAGTCTTTTTTGTGTTATGTTTTCTCATGGTGGTAACAAGAACAAGTTCAGAATATTTGGGAATGTCCATGAGTGTTTTGAAATCAGAAGGATGAGTTGGCTGTAGGCCATATGATCCAGTTGGAGAGCTTGAGATGGACCCTGCTGTATTTGTGATGTAATCACGAGAGGGAAAGCTTTGATTATTATTCTTGGATACTTCTGAAAGAGTTGATGTGGAATCACCTGAAGAGATTTCTTTTAAATTAGAAGGTGCTTGAGATTTGAAAGGAGTGTCATCAAGATTGATGGTGAAAAAATCATCTTTCAGTTTAATTCTATCTCCTGAAAACAAGATTCCTGCTTCTGAAATATGGGATTCCTCATCTATGTTGGTGGCACTACTGGAGAGAGGATTGGATTCAGTCACTGAAGGCAGGATTTTACCCATATCTGGAATGAAAACTGTTGTATTTGTAAAGTGACTTAATTCAAATTTAGCAGCTGGATCTTCTCTTTCAGAAAGATTGGCTATTTTTCTTATTATGTAGACATTATTGTGAGACTCTTCTTTAGGGAAAAAGGTTTTTGTTGTTGCTGGTTGAGATTTGGAATATGTTTTGTCAGCCTCAGTTTTATAACTGTCAGGAATATTTCTATTCAGAGAGATAAACGGATCAACTTCACCATCTGTGGGAATATCCAAAAAAGATGACCCAGTTGGAGAATCATGCCAAGTCAATGGGTAGGAATGAATGTCAGTTTGAGTTATTATGACCTGCTGCTCTGGAATGTTAATCGCTCCAGCATACTCAGTTGCTCCCTCTAGATCTTTTGACCTAGTTACTGCAGATTCAGAGAAAGAGTTCTCTCTCATTAAGTTGGATATTTCAAAATTTTCAGTTAAGGAATTAGGAGTGAGGATGGCAGTTGTTAATAGAGATGGGAATTCTCTGTACTTAACATTATCTTCTCCAGCTACAATAGCCTCACTTCCTGCATAACTGCCTTTAGTTGGAAGTCCAGTGGAATCTGCCATAGTGCTGGCTATCTTATTGATAGACGAGGAAAAGGTTGGAGCTCTGTTGTTTGTCCCTTTAGTATCTTTACTGATTAGGAGATCATTGTCAGGAATAAAATTAAACTCAGACGAAGGAATAATGTTGTACTGTAAATGGGACAAATTTGCCAAATTTGTTTCAAGTTTATTTGTATCAGATCTGACTGACACGGTGTTTTTTGCTATATTTGGTACATCATTGTTATAAAAAGGAGATGAGATGCCTCTCCTGTTAAACTGGTCTTTATATTCTAAAGGTATGGTGATTATAGCAGGATCAATGATATCATCAGTGGACATTCTGCTTTCTCCTATTGTTGAAGTTAGTTCTGGGTCTGTAAGAATCGGGTACTCCATTCTTTCACCTTTGGGAAGAATAATGATGGTATTGTCTTCAGTTAGAGGACCATTTTTCAGAATGGTTTCATATAGAAACTCAGATGAAAAATTCCAGCTTCGATCAGTTAGTGGTTTAGTGATAAAACTGGCAGTGGAACTTTTGAGAAGAGTAGCCGCGTTGTCATAATTAGGAGTTTCTTCTTCAGGAGCCAAATTTTTGTGTTTTTGTCTACTATTGAGATCAATCGGAACTTCTTGAAATAGATGTTCAGAGATTGAAGCACTGGCATAGGGTTCATGGTACTCAATTACATTGGCATTATTAGTGAATTTGGTCTTTTCTGTAAGAGGGCCATTCCCTTGGAAGACATAGTTGTCTGCAACATATTTAAGGGTTCTATCAATAGGCATAAAATGTGTTGTATTCTCATTATTTGAAATATTTTCACTTGCCAAAGAGATGTCATGTGCATCTTCTGAAATGTTTTGTTTAAAAAAGATTACTCTAGAGAATATATCATTCTCTATGAAAGTCTTGTTCCCAACTGTACTGTTGTAAGTAGTATTTTTCAGGCCTTCTGTTGAAATAATTTTACTAGGTGATATAATAAATTTGTCAGATGGTGTACTTCTTTCTCCAGATATAATATTAGTATTAGTTGTTGTATTGTCTTTTGTCATTTTGAAAACTGGATCAAGTTCAAAATATTCAGATAAACTCATGAATGTTGTAGAATTGAAAGGAATAAAAGATGATTTCCATGGTAGACCATATGTTCTAGTAGAGGTGTTTGTGATGGTCCCTTTTTTAGTAGTGGTTTCAGGAGAAGAGCTTTGATCATCAAGCTTAGATGCCTCTGGAAGAGTTAACGTGTAATTACCTGAAGAGATTCCATTTAAATTGGGATGTACTTGAGGTTTCACATAAGTAGCATCAAATTTAACACTAAAATGATTATCTTTGAATGTACTTGCATCTTCTGGGAAAAAATTCCCTGCTTCAGGAATGTGAACTTCTATATCATTTTCACTTGTGGAGAAAGTATTAAGCTCAGTTACTGAGGGAAGGATTTTCTCCATAACTGGACTAAGAACTGTTACATTTGTTATGTGACTTAAATTAAATTTAGCTGGATCTTCTTGACCAGAAAAATTAGCTATTTTCCTTTCTTCATAGACCCTCTGTTGAGATATTTTTGTAGGATAAAATGCTTTCATAATTATTCTCTGGGGTTTAGAATACATTTCATTGGTTTTAATATTAGAGATGTCAGTGTTTGTTCCTTTGTTTACAGAGAGCAGTGAATCAAGTTTACTATTAGTGAAATTGTTTGAAACAGTAGTGGGACCAACTAGAAGTTTAGTAGAAGACAAAGAATAGGGCCTGAGGTCAGTTTTATTTTTAATGAGAACATCATCACCATGAACAGAATTAGTCTCAAACATGTCTATCGGTGAAACTGAAGAATTATCCAAAGGCTTATTTGATGCTGAGCTAGAGACTTCAGTATTTTCTGTTGAGGCACTAGAGATAAGCATCAACTCAGGGATTTGTAAAGCTAGGAATCCTGTAGACTTAATATTATCTTTTCCAGGCAGTATAGAATCACTTCCTTCATAATGACTTTCAGTGGTATCAGCCTCAGTGTTGATGATATTTACAGGTGACAAAGAGGTTGAAGCCATGTTTAAAACTTCAGCTTTTTCATTGATGAAGGAAGGTTCATTATCAGGAATGGCATTAAATTCAGCCAAAGAAAAAATGTTATCCTGTGAATATAGTATCTTTGCTTTATTAATTTTTCCTTTAATATCATTTACTTTGGATGATAAGAGATTTTCTGTTTTATCTTGGGTATCAGTGTTATAAATACCAGATGAAGTGTCTTTCCTGTAGAACTGGTTCTTTGTCATTAATGGAAAGGTGATAACAATGGGTTTAATGGTTTCATGTGGCACCAGCTTTTTCTGTACCATAGTTACCGTAATTTCTGGATCAGAAACAAGAGAGTATTCCATCCTTTTGTCTTCAGGGAGAATGGTGATGGTATCATCTTCTCTTAGAGTGTCCCTTTCCAGAGTTGTTTCATCAAGAAATTTGTAAAAATTTTCACTTGTATAAGCTAGAGGAAGATTCATGGATCTGGGAGCCTTAGAACTTAAATTGTTAGTAGAACTTTTGAGAACAACAGCATCAAGGTCAGAACTGGAGAGTTCCTCCCCAGAGGAACTTTGTATTGATATTTCTTCAGTTTTCATCTGAGTTGAGACTTCTTTAGCTGGATGTTCAAAGGCATCAGCATTGGAGTAGAGTGGATAAGATTCATCTATTTGAGGGCCATATGAGACAGCAGTGTTTTTAACAATTGGGTTGTGTTTTTCCTCCTGTGGTTCAAAGACATATTCATTTGTGATATACCTAAGAGTTCTGTCATCAAATACAGTGCTTATTACATTCTCATTATTTGGAATACGTTCATCTTCCAAAGTAATGTCTGAAATGTTTTCTTTACTAGGGATAACGTCATTTTTGGTAGTTATATCTTTATCTATGAAGTCTTCATCCACAAATACTTTACTAAAAATAGTATTCAACATCCCCTTTCTTGAAATATTGGTACCAGGTGAAATGATGTTTTTTTGTGTTGGAGTATTTTTCTCTTCAAATGAAATATTATTAGTCTTTGTAGCATCTTTTCTCATTGTGAGAAGTGGATCAAGTTCAGAAAATTTAGATGAACTCACCAATGTTGTGAAATCAGAAGGAGAAGGAGTTGATTTCCACTTTAGACCATGTGACCCAGTGGGATCATTATGAAGCAAATCTCTGCCTGTGTCTTCACCCAGAGGAGTGGAGTTGTTATTCTTTGAGTTTATAGTTTTTCCTAAAGATGGCATGGAATCAACTGAAAGGATTTTATTCAAATTGGGAGGAGGTTGAGGTTCAGAAGCAATACTAAATTTTTCACTGAAAGAATTATCTTTCATAGTACTTGAGACTCCTAAATTGAAATGGCCTTCTTCAGGTGTGTTGACTTCTCCTCTGTTACTACTAATGAAAAAGGCATTGGGTTCAGAGGTGGAAGGAAGCACTTTCTCTAAAGGTGGAGGGAGACCTGTTGCAATTGTAATGTTACTTTTATTGAGTTTAGCAGCTGTGCCTTCTTCAACAGAAAGTTTGTTCATTTTCCTTATTTCAGAGGAGAAAGGACTTATTTGTTTGGATGAAAAGATTTTCATGATTGTACCTTGAGGATGAGCATCTGCCTTAATTTTAGAAACATCAACAGTTTCTCTCTCTACAGTGAATGGTGAATCAGCATCATGATTTGTGTAATTTCTGATGTAGGTTGTTGGATTTGTAGAAAAAATAATTGATTTCAAGGACTGGGGCTGAAGGTCTCCATGAATTTTAATAGCTTGGTTCTCTGAAATGCCGGTTCCATGAATGAGATCAGGGTAATCACTCACTGCCTCTGATATGGGTAATACTGACTTTGAGGAGTCAGTTAAGGGATTATCTCTCATCACGTTGAAATTCTCAGTTAAGGCTTCAGGAATAAGGATGCCATTTTTAGTTGTTAGTAAAAATGGAAATTTTGTAGTTCTAACATTATTTTTATAATGTTGCATAGGACCACCCTTTTTATAACTGTTCTCAGAGGAAAGAGCAATGGCATCAGCCATAGTGTGAGTTTTCATAAAAGGTGAAGAGGTTGACCTCTCATCAGCAAAAGGAAGTTCATTATCAAGGTTGATATTGAATGCAGCTGAAGAAGTGGAGTCATCTTCTGAATGGAAACTTTCTGTCTTGAAAGTTTTGCCTTGTTTATATTCTGACTTGGATGATACAATGGCTTTGGTTTCTTTTGGAACATTAAAAGCAGTGGATGGGATGCCATTCCTGTGGAGATGATCTCTGTTTGTTTTGGGGGTTGAGCTGATGGTGAAATCAGTGGTTTCATCAGGCAGCGTCCTTCTTTCTTCCATGGTTACTACTGATTCTGAGTCTGGAGGATGGATATGCTCAATCTGTTTGTCTTCAGGAAAAGAGACAATGTCACTTCCACTTAGACTATACCTTTCCAAAGTTAAGTCATCTAAAATTTTGGGAGAAAAATTCCCATTCCCATCTGTTAGTGAGTGAGGCATGGTTCTGGGTGCCTTATTATAGAACTTAGCAGTATATTCTTTGTCAGAATCAGGATGTTCTTTGAATATCAGCATTTGGTATTTTTGTTTAGTTTTTAGCTCTGTAGGATTTTCTTTTAATAGATTTTCGGTGACTTGAATAATGGGTAAGGGAGCATGAGATTCAGACACTTCATAAATCTTGCCTGGAGTAAAGGTAGGTATTTTTGTTGTGGAGCTTCCTCCTTCTTCTCTAATATAAAAGTTATTTTTCTCTGATATATATTCAGGAGTACTGTCATCAAGTCTAATAGTCATTACATCCATGTTATTTGGATTGTTTTCCTCTGACAGAAAAATCACATTTGACTCTGCTGAAAAGTCCTCTGTGAAAGGAGTTACTTTATATTGAGTTATATTATCTTTTTTAATAGAAGCTTCATATTTTTTTCCATTTATGTTTTTTATGTCTTCAGTAGAGATGATATTGTCAGGTGAAATGCTTTCTTTGCCAGGTAGAACAATTTTATCATTAAGTAAAATAGATTCACTGGTCATTTTTATACTGCTGTCCCCTGTAACAAATGCTGGATCAAGTTCAGAATTACTGATTTTAACAAAATCAGTATGAGGAAGTATTGATTTCAGGGGTAGATTATATAATTTATATAAATTATCCTTATCATGAGAAAATGAGCCTCTAGCCCTCACCTTTGACCTCTTTGCTGTGCTGCTCATAAAATCAGGGTAAAATGTTTCTTTGGA
Organism: Tupaia belangeri chinensis; assembly: GCF_000334495.1. Classification (NCBI taxonomy): domain Eukaryota; kingdom Metazoa; phylum Chordata; class Mammalia; order Scandentia; family Tupaiidae; genus Tupaia; species Tupaia belangeri. The sequence goes on along the minus strand of NW_006159548.1, from coordinate 403,043 downwards.
ATTTCCAGGTGCTTTCTGTTCAGCAGAAACAGCATCAGGTTTAAGAATGAAAGGAATAACTTTTGCTGTATTTACCTCTCTTAAGTTCACTGGAATATTTGCTTGAGAAATACCGAATTTATCTTCTACAGTAGCCTTGTCTCTACTGAGGAATGCACTTGTCTCAATTCCAGAGGTATTCATTTCTTTTGCAGATGGTTTGATAATTGCTTGGTTTACTTGGTGACTTATATCATAATTAGAAGTTTTATTTGTGTCTTTTTTGTGGAGTACAGGTTTAAGGGCTATGTTAGGTTCAAAGATCATAGTGTCAGTTTTACCATTAATGACCCCTTTTCCAGTAGTAGGAATGTCAGTGCCTACAGTTAGGGATTTCTCTGAAAAAGTGAAAGGATATTCCAGAGAATCAAAGGAGATCATAGAGAAGGGCTGAGGGGTACTTTGCATTTTGGGGAGTTCCCCTTTTTGGTCAATGATAGTAGAGTGTTTACCCAGTTGTTCTGATATCTCTAAAGTTGTCATTGATGTATTAGTTAAGGAGTCATCATTTTCACTAAGAGGAACTGTTGTTCTAGGTATTTTTTGATTGGGGATTAATAGAAATTTTAATTTTATGGACAGGACACCATTTACGTTAGGTATGGTAGTGTCACTAATTTCATTGTTCTTAGACTCAGAGTCTGGGGTGGTAGGTGAAATTATGGTAACATTTGATGTCCCTTTGGTAGTATTAACCAAATTAAGAGAAACCATTGCGTTTGTTCTGATTATATTGTTGTTAGCTTCACTGGGATTATTATCATATTGCAAGCCAATGTCCTGAACCAAGAGGTCAGTAAGTTCATCTGAAGGGGTCATTTTAGCTAAGTCCATTTTGTCTTCACTGACTTTTGATTTTTCTGATGTGAGAGTGTGTGCCCACTTTGGGGCAGCTGTGTTAGGAACAATGGATGAAACATTTTTTCTGTAGAAATGACCTTGACTTTTTAAGGGGGTAGTGGTCATAGCATGATCAGTAGAAACAGCACCAAATGTTTCACTTTCTTCCATGATAACAATTGTCTCTGTGTATGGGCCAAAGATATGCTTCATTTTTTCATTTCCTAAATCAGAAACTTCAGGAAGAGTGATGACATCATCTACACTTATAGCTTCTTTTCCTGTAGATAATCTCTCTACAAACTCAGGGGGAAAAGTCATACTTGCGTCAATTAGAGAGGGTGCTATGGTTTTCCAATGCTGAGTGTTGACGTTTTTGGGATAGTCTTTGAAATATGGGGTAACAATATTAGAGTCAGAATTTTCTCTGAGAATAATAGTTTGATAGTTTTCTGCTGTCCCAAACTCAGGGTAAGTTATTTTATACAGAATACTCTTTGATGCCTCATCATCGTAAGAAGACATATGAGATACAAATCCATTGGGTCCGATTGGAAATGGAATAAATTTTTTTGTAGGACTATTTTCTTTATTCTTTAGTTCAAATGCATACTTGTTTGAAATATATTCTGAACCACTTGTATTAGGTTCATTTTCAATGAAGATTGAGTCCATATCATCTAGATTATTTTCCTTTGTCAGAGTAGTCATAGGCCTAAATATTAAGGACTCATCTTTCATTGTATTGGGGTATCCCAATGATGCAGCAGAGTTAATAGAATAACGTTCAGCTGCCAAATTGTTGGTTTTAGGAACGTTATCTCCACCTCTGAGTATAACATAAGTATAGTCTCTGGCATTTTCTCCTTGAAGTATACCTTCTTCCTCTGCCATAGAATTTACCTCTTTTTGGGGATCTGCTTCATAGTTCAATGTTATACTTTCCTTGGAAGAGTCTTCTGATTCATATCTTGGGATGTTAAATATGGTGTCATAATCTCCTTGAGAGGCAGTTGTGACATCTACTGTCAAACCTGTTGGGGAAACCTTATTATACAGGTAAGATTTGGGTCTTATAATATCTACCAAAGGGGTTTTTCTCATAGGCTTTGATACTTGAGGATAATTGAAAGGGACAACAGACTTCATAAAGGTATAAGAATCAGCAGTGGATAGAGGGCTGTTATCTCCAGACACATTGGGATCATCTCTGAAAATGGTAAGGTCATCTCCTAGTTTATTAGGTTCATTGTTAAGAGTATTAACATTATTCACAATTGGAATATTTATCTTTATTGGTGAGGTGGCAGTTATTGAAGCCATGTCTTCTATAACTTCAGTGTTTTTATCAATGTAGGGAACATCATCAGTCACAGTACTCATGTCAAGAGGGATAGTTATTATTTTAGTCTCAGTCATTTTGCCTTTATTGGCCAGTCTGTTAGCCTTGCTTGAAGTGATAGCAGTAGAGGTTTGATAGCCATCTCTGTCATTACTAAGATCTGCACCGTCCATCATGGAGAGTGATAGTTTGTGTTTGATGGTGTCGTGGGCACCATTTGGGTTCTTGTTGGTGACAGTAAGAAAATTATCAGTGATAACATCATAATATATGTTAGCAGGCATAGGGTATTCCATTCTTCCAGTTTGGGAAATAGAATTGCGAGGTGGAAGGAATGCAGTGTGATCTGCTGCTTCCACATTTAGTTTCACAGCTGCACTTTCACTCAAATCATTAACTGCTGTTCTGGTTGATGTTGGCTCAAAGTGTATTTTGTCATTTGTTGGATTAGTGACATATAGAACATCACTGTTTTCTTCCTCAGAAATAGAAAAGTCTCTGTTACTCCTTGTTACTTCATATCTAGGTATGATATTAAATTGAGAAAGAGATTTTGTACTATCAGCAGGCACAAATCCATTCATTTCAAAGCCACTGTCCCCTGATTCAGAGTACTTGAAATTATGTGTAAATGAAAGATCTTTTTTTGTCTGAATAGCATCATCTTTCTCCATGACAGATTCTACTGTTGAAGAGGGAGTTGATTCTTTATTTGCCATTCCCTTGTCTATCAAACTTCTGAACCATTTTCTTGGAGTAGGAATGCCACTTACCTTTGTAGGCAAGGAGGAAATGACTATAGTGGGAACTTCTTGTGCCATAGTGGCCTTATTAAGCATGAGTTCAGAGCTGTCAGTCTTACTTGCACTTCTTTTACCTGCATTACTAGTGGCATGATATTTGTCATCAGGAGTGGTAAAATCAGCGGTAAGAAAATTAGGCTTCAATGGGATGTTCAGAGGGTCTACTGATACTTTATTGTGTATAATGACACCATTACTGAAATGAGAATCTTCAGCTACAGTATCTGATGTTTTCATCCAATCACCAGCTAAGGAGTTATCTTTAATTAGCAAAGCAGTTTGAGGTCCACTATTTTGAGCATTGGACATTACTTTGGATGATTCAGCAACTAATGAAAGCGTGTGTTCTTTGTTCATAGGAGAGTCTGATTCAGGATTAGAACTTGCAACACTGTCAGCATTGTTGTCTTTAGTAGAGAGACTAGTAGTTTCATTCACAGAGTTTGTGGATTTATCTGAAGGAGCAGTGTTGACCTTTGAAGCTCTGGTCATGCCAGCTTCACTGCTGTCATTAAAATAAGCAGACTGAACAGTTGCAGGAGGAGTAGAAACCATGGGAATAATACTACTCTTGAAATTTGCTGTTTTAGATGCAGTAGTTCTTTCAAAGGCCATTTTGTCTTTGGCATCATTTGCTGTAATTATGGTGGGAATTCTGTGGTCACTTCTTTTATTAGTGGGCTTTTTGCTTTCCATTGTTAAAGGCTTTATTTTATTTTTGAGTAGGATATTGAACATATGAGTGCTATCAGAAGGAAAGTTAATTTTGTTTCCTGCTTTTTGAGCATAATCTGCACCAGGTTTAAGAGAGTAAACTTTTCTTCTATGTTCTGCTATGGAATTGTTCAGGCCAATAAATATGACTTCTACAACTCCATCATCTTGTCCCATCTTCGCAATTTCTTTAACTACAGGAATAATAATCTCAGTTCCATCGGTGGTCACAAATGTAAACTTGCCCTTATCATTTCTGATATGTACATTGGCAGGGATATAAGAATGATACTTAATTATTGAATTGGGTGCTTTAAATCCTGTTGTTCCAGCAGTATTGTCATTTTCAGGCTTTGAGATGTTTTGTATCTGAGCAGTGTATCTGTTTTCCATTATTGTACCTTCTTTTGAAGGCCAAGTTATTTTAAAGTTAGTGTTAGTAGTTGGATCTACAGGGTTAGGGTTAACATAGTGCTTAGTAAAGGCAATATCATTTGTTTTGGAAATAATTAAGTCCCCCACATGCATTTTACTTTTAGCTGCATCTATCATTGTTTCGTTATTGGAAGAATTACTAATAATCTTATTGCTTTTATTATATATTCTATTATTAAGTAAAAAATTTGTTGCATTAACAGGGTTAGTATTGAAAATAGCATCAGTATCAGTGGCAGTCATGACAGACTTGCTATCTGCCTTGTCATAAGCATTCAGAATAGATTCAAAGTTGTTGCTGTTTTTTGCATAGGAAGTACTATGTGTTAGCACTTTTGTTGTCCTTCTACCGTCATTCTTTATGTTTGTGGCATCAATTACAATAGAACTGCTTTTCTTTGGAACGTCAGGCTCATTGTTTACACTTTTGCCGTATCTTTCCAGATAAGCAGAGTCTATGATAATTAGGTTGTTCCCCGGATCAGTTACATCAAGCAGAGTTGTATAATCTAGAAAGTTTGTAGCATCTGTTTTTGCTATATTGCCTTCTGCATTAAGAGCTGCAGTATCAATAAGGAATATAGTCTCTGGCCTTGCTTCGTTTTTATGAATAACAGTACCTGTTCCAAGGTTGTTTGCATTTGACTTGGTAATGGTACTCTCACCTGCCAAGGCAGTGAACTCATTCTTAGCATTTTGAATATATGCAGCAGGAGTAGGGACAAACAATGTTTTAGATATGCCAGCGGATGGAAAAAAAGATTCAAAACTCTGAGTTGTTTTAGAGCCTTTCTGAAAGTGAGGAATGAAAGTAGAGTCAGAATTGTACTGGTAGGTGGTCATGGAGACAGGTGCTGAGATGCTCTTTTCTCCAGAAACAGTCATCCTGCTCTGCATTATTTGGGAGTTGGATGCAGAGTTGGAAATTGTGTTACTGACAGCAGATGTATCATCAGAGAACACTGAAGCATTGTTCTTTGGGACCTCTGCCTGAGTAGAGTGGTCTGCTGTACCCTTGACATAATGAAAGCTAGCTGAAGTCTGGTCAGTCAAAGAGTTACTTAGTGCATCATCCCCAAATGGGGAAAAGTTATATAAGCTAGCTCGAAAAGTCTCTGGGTGGTTTCTCTCTGAAAGAGATGGAGAGAGCCTTGTTACTCCATCAGCAGACTTTGAGTTGCTATGTGCAGAATTTTCTTCTGTTCTTAAGATGGACGAGAGTTGACTTTCTGTGTGGCTGTCTGATGAGGACAAAAGTGGACTGGCAGACAGAGTCTGGCTTGTTTGACTGTATATTTCCTGACTCCCATTATACTAAAGGGAAAGAAGTACATACAATATTTTTGTGAGGTTCTATTTGAAGATATTTTACTAAAAACCTGAAATCAATACATGACATTTAATTGATCAAATAAACTAACATTCTGAAGGTCTCTGCTTTTTTTTTTCCCCTTTATTCATTGATTGTTAAATTAAGTTAGAAATATACAAAGTCAATGTGAAAAAGAAAAAAAAAACAACTGATATATTAGGGTTATACATCCTCTGTGGATATAAATTCAGGTGTTCACGGAAAACTTTCAATAAGGAATCTCTTCTGGTTCAAGGAAGTATAGAGAAGCCCTTTTAAATTCTGTACAAGTGCATTTAACTTCTGTTACCTTTGTACTATATATACTGTTCATTTTAAAACAAGAAAACTTAGAAAATAAAACAAGAGAACTTAGAAAATAAATTTTTAAAAGTACAATATTTAGCAAAATGTTCTTTCTTGTATTAAATATAAGGTAATGATCAAAATCCATGCTTTTCCTTCAGTCTAATTTTTAGATCTGAAATGATGCTGCCACTCAAAATACTGAGACTTACCGGGAAGTAAACCACAAAATTTAAGATGGTCGCAGTCAGGACTAGGATCTTCATCTTGTTTTGCTATTTATTCCCTGCAAGGAAGGTGCAAAATTGTTCTCTGTCACATTGACCCTTTGAATGACTATAAATGACTAATTAGAAATGCCAGCAATAATTTTTTTATCTGTTATTTGACAATAACTAAAATACTAGCTTAATTAGTGAGATAGGAGCACTCAGGTATTTCTAGTGCATTGCTAGGAACAATATGTCTGGTTAGAATATTCGATTTCTCAAAGACAATACTATTTAACCAATCAGTGAGAATAGGAAAAATTTTGACTATTTTCTATAGCTATAGAATATAAGGATAAACAATATTATCAGCAAATAAAGTTCAGTTAGGTCTTTATTGCATAATATCACTATTATTTCATGTTAATTATTGTGATCTGTTGCTGTAATTTTTTAAGAGACTGCTTAGATAAAAGTTAACGATTCTGCATTCAGTCAGAGTTTAAAGTCCAAGTAGGGCCCTTATACAAGAGTTATAAGAAAAAGTAGATGTTCAGGGAACCAGCAGTTAGCGTAATGGCTATGTCGCTGGACTCCCATGTAGTCGACCGCGGTTCGCGTCCTGGACCCGGTGGCTTAAAACTCACGCCGGGCTTGTGTGCGTGTGTGTCCAAGATCCCGAGAGGAGAATGGAGGAGAAGGGATTGCGGCGTGACCATCCGCTCCTGGGGGGTGATTTCTCGCTTTCTGTCTCTATGTCTCTCTCTGTCTGTCTGGTGAGCGCACGCGCCCTATAGTGAAAATCTCTCAGGGAAAAAAAAAAAAAGTAGATGCTCAAAGACTCCAGAGATTCTGATTTTTAAGTACTTACTTTTGCAAAAGAGTCTTTTCTTTTCTTTCAGCAGCCTTCTGTTGTTAACTTGACTAAATCAGTCTCGTTCAGCAGTACATGAGGATGAAATCCAGGCTGAGAAAGCCGGTATCATCTCAGAAAGAAATGCAGGTGCCTCTTTCTTCTGCTTTTATTACAGAGAAGTTTAAAAGCTTCACATATAAGGGATTGCTCCTGGGTTAATCCCAAGACAAAAGAAAAGAAAGGAAGTGTGGGTTGGCTATTGTGCATAGATCTCTCAGGCACAGAGTGAATCTATTAGCTTATCTTCAAATTGAAAGGATCAAGCCTCATATTTTAAATATTATGAAGCCCTCTGAAAATTAACTCTCTTGCTTCTAGTGCCATTTCCCCGTTTTCCTTTTTTAAAAAATTATTCCTTTTTTTGCTTCCACAGCAAAATTTTAATTCAGTATAATAACATTTTACATGTATTCCATTTATTAATTTACTTTGGGTTTCATCTTACTAGTCTGTGGTGTGGTTTTCTTAAGAACAGAATACAGTTTGGTCAAATATCTGAAAGATACGTATATAATATAGGAGAAGACATTGTAAAAAGTAATGTGCTCTTTGAGAATCTTTGTTAGTTTAGTTTTATTTATTTACTTTTTCCCCTCCAAATGGCTTATGTAGATACTATGCTGGTCTCTCAGGGTCCACTTCTTCCAATAATTTGAATATTGGTTGATAGAACTGGAGCTAATTGTCTATTTACATGGACTCAACCAAAACATGTCACCCCTATTTGTGTCATCTACTCGGGTGATTGACTGATAAATGCTCTAAAACCTGTGTAAAAATCTGAACTTAAATTGTTACAGATTTTCAGCTATTTCTATTCAAGAAATGTACAACAGTATTTTTATGAGATGATTGAGATATTAGTCTAACCTTAGCTTGCTATCTCCTATTTTAGGACACCTAAAATTTATTTTCTAGTAATAATAATTTTTAATTTTAATTTTTTTTGAAACACTTCTTTCACATAATGTAGTCTAAAGATCCAATAACGAATTTATCATGACATATGGGTCTTGCTAGATAGATAAATGATATAGAGTTTTTGGTCACTCCTTTTTTTGTTTTGTTTTTCAGACTTCCTCAATTTTCCCTATTCTCTGACTCATCTTAATACTTTTTGCTGAGACTGACATTTTTTATTGTGCATTGGAATAAATAGCAAATCTCCAAGGCCATCACTGATTTCTTTCAGTCAAGGCAGATTATTGAGGTTCAAAGCATCTATGTACTTAACAATTACCCTCAGATCAAAAGCAATGTGTTAAGAGTTGAACAATTATGTTATCACTTTAGTAGTTTGGAAATACTTCTCTCATGACATTAGATTTTACTGTTCAGGGGAATTGAAGTAATTGTTAGAGAGCCAATACAGAAATACATACTTAGAAATGGAGTGCTCATTTGATTAAACATGATACCTGCAGGTTATTTCTTTTCAAGTGAGCCGTCAGCTTCAGACACATAATCCTTGGTTGGCACTAACTCATCTTTATAAGATTTAAGATAGCTTAGATTTCTGCTCATGGTTTCCAAAGTTGAATCTGGCACAGTAAAATCAAGGCTTTGTACATTAAGAAACTGCATCTTGAAATTATTATTATTTTTTTTTTAATTGTCTAAGAAGTCCTTCTCCATTGTCTGCCTTCACTGAAGTGAATAGTTTATTTTTCTGCATGCTTTTCAGTTGATGATCTACTTAGTCACCATTTCTGGAAATTATCCTCTGTAAAACTCAGCAGGCTAACACCAGTGCATTTCTATGTTCTAAAATAATCATATTGAAGGAGGAGCTATAGTTGAGGAAATAGGTTATAGTGTCCTCATCTAAGTGTGATTCTTACGGGCCCACAGGCATAGCCCTAATTGATTTTCACAGAAATCTTGTTTTGTTTTGTTGGATCACCATGCTTATCAAGATCACATATTTAAAAGATGCACTGTCAATTTAATTAATTAATTACTGAGTGTCATTGAAAGCCATTGGTAGAGGTAGAGAAATAGAAGATATAATACTGAAGATACAATACTTATTCTCAAAGAATTTATAATCTATTCTAAGAGAAAAGAAATGCATATGATCGATAACCATGTTCATTTCTATTTATTTATTATCATTCAAGTATTAATAAGTACCTACTAACTTAAAGGTTTAGCTCCAATCTCTGAGTGACGTTAGAGAGAGTATAGTAGGCAAAATCTGACGAATGAATAAGATAATCAAGTGGCTATAATTTAGACAGAGGGAGAAATCACTTTCTGGCATTGTTCTTGGCTTTGAAGTTTTTGTACATTTTAAAACTGTAGTTGGGTTAGAGAAGACTTATTAAGTGTAGTAAAAGGCATTAAAAATAGCATAGAAATGAGAGTTCTCAGGGATGATTGGGGTTAAGAAGAGAATATCTGGTTCCACACTTCAGCATCTCTGACCTGTAATTGTGAGTGAGGTCAGCAGAAATCTAAAGGAAACCCTGGAGACTCTCATTCAAGTAAATCCTCCCTTCCCCATTCATTGTAATTCCTAAGATCAAGGTTAAAAAAAACCCTCATCTATGTGGAGTAAAAGTGTACTCTTACTGGATCTTGAAATCCTAATACATTGGAGTGAACTTAAGATCTTAATATATCCACCCCTTCCTGGCCCCAAACTCAACTCAGTAACTTATCTGTCTTGAGACTATCAAGGCTAATCTTACTATACTCATTATTTATGTTTATTTCAGTCACCACAGGATTGGAGGATGAGTAATGGGGGTTGGAGGGAGAGCATCAGGGGAAAAAAAAAAAACATTTAGCAGATACAAAAAAGAGAAGATACTTGTGGATAATGTATATGGTAATATCTTTGACTTGACTAATATGCACTGTATTCATACTGGGAAAGACCATTTTGTATACTGTAAAGATGTACAGTGATTACATGTAAATTCAAGAAATGTAAAAAAAAGAATTAAAAACCAAGGGGACTGGATTCTTGCTCACTGCTCATCTGTCACAATTGATTTCCTAAAGAGTTTTGCAATTCTTCTGTTCTGTACTCCTTTCTGAAGACCTTCCTTCTGAGTCCTTATGGACTTAAAGTGCCTAAAACTCAACTATTACAACCTGAAGGCATGGAGTTGCCTGTAATTGTTTTTAAAAAGTTTTGCCTCTTTTCTATATCATGCCTTTTGTTCTGTTGAATGAGGAGCTGAGCTAGCTATCTTCCTTGTTCTTTGTTAATGCTTAAGGTCATTTTGAGTCTTTCTTCAAACTCCCACCAGCCTGTCTTGTGTCACTGAGTATCTCCCACTACATGTCCAGTTAGTCATCTAGTGACAAATTGTTTCCCCTCTTCTCCTAAAGATTTTATCCTTGAGCCCATTGTAGCTTTTTTGTAACTTTTCATTTCTCAATTCTGATGCTCTCAATATCCACATAAAAATCCCTTCCATTTTCTTTTCCTTTCAGTTCCTTGAAGTTCTTGTCTCCTGTACAGCTAACATCTATTCTGTCTTAGCCATTTATTCCATGGCCATAACTAAAAATATCAATACTAATAATCCTTATACAAGTAACTTGTTTTCTTTCCGTTTTTCTTTTTTAATTTGCTAGAAGGGAGCATGTGGGAGAATTACAGAATGGCTTTCATGTTCTGATCCTTCACTGGGATAGCGACTGTTAACACATTATACTAATTTTGAAAAATTAATTGGGTTGTGCCCATCCCCCCCAAATTTCCATTTTTACAAGTCCTAGATATGAAATTGTATAATTCAGAAATGGATGTTACAGTATATATTTTTTTTCGTGTGTGTGTGTGTGTGTGTGTGTGTGTGTTGGTTTTACCATAGGGTGCGCCAGAGAGGGGAAAGTGAGAAATATCCCCCGGGGGAATATATATCATAGCCAGGATGGCCATGCCGTAATTTTTTCTCCTCCAGGGATTCTAGACACATATGCACAGGTGCCTGAAGTGATTTTTTTTCCTTCTATGTTTCTTTCTTTCTTTTTAAAAAATATTTCTTTGTTTTTGCCTTAGGATATGTGTACATGCTGGGGAGATAGAGACAGAGACACAGAGAGGGAAAGTGCAATTAAATTAGTTGTGTGTTTATATATATATATTTAATATTAATTCTATATTTTATAAATGTGAGATTCATCATTTTCCACTCTTTGAACTTGAGTGAAACTTTTAACTTTTCCAAGGTTCTATTTTCTTCTTTGTAAAAAGGATCTAATGATAGAAGCAACTTCACAAGCTTGTTACTAATATTTAATGAGAGTCCATGAACATGTATAGTGTTGCACTCAGCAATTGCACTCAGCAATTGTCAGGTATTATTATTGTTATGGTTTTAAATATAAACAACAACCTTGAGAATATTTTAGATATATAGATAGGTTGGACAAATCTTCAGTCTCTGGGAGGGCCACATTCATTCCTCTGTTGTTGATTTGTTTGTGAAGAGAGTCACTTGGCCCAATAAAACCACTAATGTGGGTACAACTTAGATTCTATTCAAGAAGATTCATGCAGGCTCTTTGTTTTGTGAAAGATGTTTATGTGTACATTGCCACATTATTAACAGAGGCTGAGACATGGAATCAACCTAAGTGCCCCAAAATTGATGAATGTCGTTTGAATGATAATACACACATGCAATGAAAAAATGATGTTATGTGAATTTAACCTGACTCTGAAAGACAAATACTGTAGGTATATCCTCACTTACTAAATACAGTGTCCTCATTGTTTAGAGGAAGCTGATAGACTCAATTGCATAGAAGTGGAGAATGTAATGGAGGATACCAGAAGCTAGAAAGGGCAAGGGGGTGGGAGGGATGGAAAGAACTTTGTTAACAGTTAAAAGAGTGTATGTAAACACATGAATGAGGTACATAATTGCGTAGCACAGTAAAAGAAAATTGACAGCAATTTAATACATATTTCTAAATAACCAGTGGAGCAAATTTCTGGTGTACACAATATAAAGTAATAATAAAGGTTGAAGATAGTAAATACATTTATTTCCTTGACTTGACTATTACACTATTAAATCAAACCATTTCCCACAAAGATGTACAAATATTTTATGTAAATCAGAGATTAATATTTTAAAAATATGTGTTTGCTACCTTAGTAAAATATGAGTGATGTGACTTATTCTTAGCTCTTATATATTTGAATATTACCTCTTTTTCTTTATGTCTATTATGTTATTTGAAGAAAAGTAGGCATTATCAATGTATGTCTTATGTCTGAAATTCTCATTAATCTTTGAGCATGCATGTGAGTATAATGCATTGCTTTTTATGCCCTTTACTAGTGATTAAAAAATTTAAGGATGTGGCTTTCTGAGAGTCCTGGCTTCTGTGAAGTTTCAGTTACAGCTGTTTCTCTGGATTGAGCGCAATGCCCTGTCTTTTGCTCTCATCTGGGTTTTAATATTCAAACTCCTGTTATCAAGACCAATGCCCTTCAGGGACATTGTCTCAAAGTTCCTGCACTTGTACTTCTGGAATTTCATTTCCTTTTTCTTTGTGTGCTATGGTAGTTTCCACTAAAATTAGTTTTTTCCCCCAAAAGTCAGCTGTACATTTTAAAGTGTGTTTATTATACTCGGTTAAAAATTCCTGTCCTTTTTTTTTTTTTTTGGAGAGGGTTTTGCTATAGAGCAGGTGCGCTCGCCAGAAAGACAGAGAAACAGAGAGACAGAAAGCAAGAAATCAGCCCTCGAGGGGGATGGCCATGCCACAATCCCTTCTCCTCCATTCTCCTCTTGGGATCTTGGGTACACACGCACATGTGCCTGGAGTTTAAGCCACTGGGTCCAGGACTCGAACTGCAGTTGGCTATATGGGAGTTCAGTGACATAGCCATTACACTAGCTGCTGTCCCCAAAATTTCTGTCTTAAAATGTGTACTTTTTTTCATGATCTTAAATGTTGCAAAATGAAAAACATTCAAGTGATTTTAGTGGGCATGACCCTCCATTTTCATTCCCTTGGTGTCTTCTTGTGGGAGATTGGCTGACAGGGTGCTTTTTAATTTATATTTTTCTATAAGGGTGTGTGTGCTTGCTGGAAAGATAGAGACAGAAAGTGAGAAATTACCCACTTGAGGGCATGGCCATGACAAAATACCATCTCTTCCATTCTCCTCTTGGGATTTTGGGCATGCACGCAAATGCACCCAGTGTGAGTTTCAAGTCACTGGGTCCAGGACTCAAACCGTGGTTGACCACGTGGGAGTCCAGCGCCTTAAACACTATGTCACTTGCTGGCCCCAGCTGAAAAGAGTTTTAACCCTGGTTTTATTTGCTTATTTTAGCAGTCTACACTTACTCTATCAAAGCAAAAATTGTAGAACAGGCCTCATACAAGATTAATACCAAGAATGCCAAATAAGACGTTGTGCAAAATGATTACAATAGTCAATTAACTGTCCTGAACGAAAGGGAGTTGTTTTGACAGTACGATGAAATAGTAGAAAAGTACCAGAGGATATGAGGGAGAAAACTAATCAATGGCATAGGTTGAGCACATTGTGTTATTTCTGAGTTTGCAAATGTATTTCCCTGTGGTTAGGGCATCTCTGTTTGCTAAGAGGAGCTTATTGAAGTTAGACTCCTATCCTTCTGGAGACCAGGAGACAGAGTCTCTATCTTCTTTGATAATTACATTGCAAAGGGATGGTCCTTAGAAAGATGGTTCTGTTTATAAAGCTGACAAGAGACTTTTAGAAAAGATTTACATCTCAAAGGGGCATAGAAAGAATTTATAATTTAATGTTTTCTGAAGAAATGTTGTAGGAAAAAGTTTGGGGCTGGTAGGTGGCATGATGGTTAAAGGTGATGGATTCCCACATGATTGACCATGGTTTGCGTCCTGGACTTGGATGTTTGCTTTCTCACTTTCCCTTTCTCTCTCTCTCTCTGTCTCTCTCTGGTCAAATTGAAAATAATAATAAATGGAATTAAATAAATAAATAAATAAATAAATCTTTTTTAAAAATAAAAAGGGTAGGTACTTAGAATCAGGAAACTTGTCTGAGTTTTATAGTTTTTTGAGGGAAACATGAAGAACTCTATCAAGTCTTACATCAAGTATTGCTCATTATTGAGAGCTTTTTAGTGGGACAGAAAAATGAATCTTTTAATTCATTTCCAAATGTGCAGGAATCATAAAATGTATCCAGAGAACAAATGAATTTCAAAATGATTTATTGAATGAAAGCTGAAGAAGTAAAAATAAACAATTTCTAAAAGTGTGAGAGTGAAAAAAACAGTCTGTCTTGACTGGTCTCATTTCTGAAGAGTGATGACAGTAAATTCTTGAGGCAATATTGGCAAAAGTTAGAGTGAGCAGCTTAACATTTGAGGCATATTGCAACCTAGAAAACAGGTTGAGAAATACATAATTAATTCATACAGTACTGTAAAGATTACTGATTGTATTAAAATTACTTTCTTATTTTTTTCTTTCTTTTTTAAAATTTTCAATAGCCTGTATGCTCACCAGAGAGAGAGAGAGAGAAAGTGAAAAAGGACCCCAATGGGTATGGTCATACAGTAATCCCTTCTCCTCTATTTCTCTTCCTTTTAGGATTTTGGGCACACCTCCTCACATACATGGTATGTTTTTCAACCCGGTGGGTCCAGCACACAAACCCTGCAGTCAGCCATCTGGGATTCAGCTGCATTAACCACCATACCACTAGCTAGCCTTATTTTTTATATAAAATAAATCCTATTTTATAATCCCACCCAACACTACTGTTTTATTTTCCTGACAGTCCATAATTATATTTTAGAGTAAAACATATCTAGTTACATTTGTTTTATGTTTAGGGTAAAGAATATCTATTGAGGTACAATGAAGGCCTCATACAAGATTAGTACCAAGAATGCTTTCAATAATAACAAAACCTTATGTAATTTTTTGTTTGATTTTTCCTTTTTAGATTTTTGCCTTAGGGTGCATGCATATACATGCACATGCTAAGAGA
>NW_006159548.1:340947-388081 GCF_000334495.1 Tupaia belangeri chinensis | reverse complement strand
GAACGAACCCTGGTGGGGATGACCATGACACAATCCCTTCTCCTCCATTTTCCTTTCAGGGTTTAGAGTACACACACACACATGTCTAGCATGTCTTTCAAGCCACCAGGTTCAGGATTCAAACTACAGAGTTGGACATGTGGCATCCAGTGTCTTAACCACCACACCTCTTGCTGACCCAAAACCTTATATAAGTTTTTATAGAGGGATTAGCAGGGGGTGTTGTGGTTATATCACTGAATTCCCAGGTGATAGGTTTGAGTCTCAGAACTGGTGGCTTCAAACTCATGCTGGGCATGTGTGCGTGTATGTTCAAAATCCTGAGAGGAGAATGGAGGAGAAAAGACTGTGGCATGGCAATCTCCCCTGGGGGCTGATTTCTCACTTTCTGTCTTGTAAGCACATGTACTGTAGAGCAAAAATCTCTCCAAAAATTTTTTTTCTTTTTTTTTATGGAGAGTTTTTTTTTTTTTTTTTATTTTTTTGCTATAGGAAATGTGCGCTTGCAGAAAAGACAAAGACAGAGACAGAAAGTGAGAAATCACCCCCCAGGGGGGATGGCCACGCCACAATCTCTTCTCCTCTATTCTCTTCTTGGGATGTTGGGTACACACGCACAAGCGCCCAGCATGAGTTTAAACCACCACATCCAGGACTCGAACCGCAGTCGACTACATGGGAGTCCAGTGACATAGCCATTACGCTAACTGCTGTTCTCTAAAAAATATTTTTTTCTATAGATAATATGTGCCAGCAATCTTTTCTCTGAAATAATCCTAAATCTGTCCCTTCTTTCTTAGAGTTTATAGTTCCATAATTTAGAACACTTTTTCATAGTATTATATATTGATGTCTATAAATCATACTTTCTTCTCCATACATTGTCTCTATTAATAGTAACATGTCCTTTTCCATCTGAACTAACTAAGGTTTCACTCTTATATAGTTCAGCTAAGTAAAACTGCTTATAATTTCTTGTCTGTGGCTCACTTGTTCTTGTGTTTGAGCTTGCGTATATTGGTATACATGCAACTTCCTTTACTGTGGTTCATTCCAGGGAAGAGTTTTCACACTTATAACCTCATCAGACTCACTACTACCAAAGATTTTTAAAAAAAATATAGTTTCTTGGGACCAAGTAGGTGGCATAATAGTTATGTCTCTGGACTCCCATGTAGTTGACTGTGGTTCAAGTCCCAGACTTGGCCACTTAAAACTCACTCCAGGCACACGTGTGTGCATGCCCAAGATACCAAGAAGAGAATGGAAGAGAAGGGATTACAGCATGGCCATCCCTCCTGGGGGGTGATTTCTTGCTTTCTGTCTCTCTGTCTCTTTGGCGAACACATGTATCCTAAACCAAATCTCTCTCTCTATCTATCTATAATTTTTTTTTCTTGAGTGGTAGAGTTCAGTTATCTTTACTCTGAAAAAGATGCCTCATGATCATGATTAAAGTACCTATTGAACTATTTGTGGGATCAGTGTTCTAGAATTCTAAGCTTTGTGGCTTATGTATTAAGACATTTGGGTTTTAGTCTTGACTTTGTTTTCAGAATTTAAGCACAACCCATACCTCTGTATCCTTATGTATCAAAAGACAGAATGCCTACTCTCTTTCATAGAATTGAAAAAAATCAAAATTTGGACATATGGGTAAATGCGATGTTGCAAGATAGTTGGGAGTCTATAGAGCACGTTTGATTTTCCTTAATTAATTCTGCACATGAATGAATTTACCTGTTACTGTGATGCTTGAAATAAGCCTTTTCATTTCTTCTTGCTATCAGGAAGTAGTAGCATTGCCAGTTGTAGGCGAATTGGCTGTGACTGTGGTTGCAGGCACTCCGTTGCTAACAGCAGCAGAGGTGTTTCCAGCAGAGGTTGTATTTGTGGGAGCTGTGGCTGTGGGACTGGTGGCTGCCACTGAGGCAGTGGTGATGGAGTTATCTTCAGATGAGGTTGTTGCTGATATTGTTGTGATGGCCCGAGCAGTGGGGGTTCCTGCAAGAGTTGGAGTTGCAGCATCTACTGCAGATGTGGAAACCTCAGGAGTTTCTGTGACTTCTTCAGGAGTTGTGGAAGCTGCAGCACTTGTGCCCTCTGTTCCAAGGAGGGTAGTATCATTTGCTGAGTCAGTAGTGATCTTACTATTGGGGGTGGTTGTTTCAGATTCTGCTGTGGTAGAGTTAGATTCACTGACAGAGATCAAATCTGATGGAGTTGTACTGACAGTTGCTGACTCAGTAGTGGTGTCATTTACTGTAGTTTTAGTAGTTGAATTAGGTTACAGGAGACAGAAGTAACTGGGATTGTGGTGGTAGAGTTGGACATGCTAGTACTGCCAATAGTTGTGGCTCCTGAGGTTGATGATGTAGTCACGATATTTGTAGAGGCTGCAGCTGTCAGTGTGGTGGCTGCTATGGGACTTGAAGTTGTAGTTGAAGCAGCTGTTCCATTAGTAGCTATGGGTGTGGCACCTGCTTCTAAGGCATCTGAAAGAGTTGCAGCATCAGCAGGTAAACTTGTGGCTTCTTTAGCCAGAGTGGTGGCATCTTCACTTGTGTCACCTGTTGGTTTGGTGGTGGCCTCAGCCTCTTGAGTTGTAGCACCAGGGGTCTGGGTAGTGGTTTTACTGTTGGTGGTCAATGCATCAGATTTAGCAGTAGAGACAGAAGTAGCTGGTGTAGTGACAGCACTTGATTCAGTTGTGGCAGCAGCACCTATTTTAGTTGTGGTGGCACCAGTAAGAGATGTGCTAGTAGTGCTTGAAGATATGGTAGTGACACTTGTAGTGGCATCAGCCCCTGGGGTTGTGGAGGATGCTTCAGTTGCTGCCAGTGTTGTAGTCATACCTGAAGCAGTTGTTGTACTAGCAGCTGGAGATGTGGAATCTATTGCTGACGGTGTAGAGTTAGATGTAGGTGATGCGGCATCAGTGTCAGTTACTGTGGTTGTATCATTTGCTGAGTCAGTGGTTTCCTCATCCATTAGGGTAGCAACTTTGGTGGTCATTACATCTGTCACTTGAGTGGCCTCATCCGCTGTTGCAGCCTCTGATGCAGTTGTGGTGGCATTGCTAGGTGCACTTGTGGTTGTGGAACTTGGTATAACTGTGGTTGTGGCACCAGGTGCAGTTGTGGTTGAAGTGCTTGATGCAGTTGTAGTGGCAGAACCAGTAGTGGTGGGAGTTCTTGTAGTAGCAGAAGTACGAACTGTGGTATTCAAGGTTGTAGATATGGTACCTCCATTGGTGGTGGAACCTGTGCCTTGTGTTGTGGAAGTCCTTGCAGTTGTGGTCCCAACAAGGGTGGAGGTTGTGACTTGCTTAGTGGTGGCAGGAATGGCAGAGGATATGGTACTTGTGTTTGCTGAAGCTGTGGAGACAGCTTGAGTGGTAGAATCATCTGTGGCTGGGAGAGTGGTATCATCTTCTGTGTTTGTTTCAGGTTCTGAGTCCTCTGTGTTCAAACCAGGTGCAGTGATGGAGGTAGTGGCTGAGGGAGTGGTAGAGCCAATCTCTGGGTTTAAGGAGGTTTTGGTGCTAGGAGCAGTAGACCCTTGAGGTGTAGGTTTCACTGAAGGTGCCACTGAGGTCAGCAAAGATACTGGAGCAGTTGTAATGGAGGCAGGTTTTGTAGATACAGCACCAATCACTGCACTAGTGGCTGATGTTGCTAGGGTTGTGGTGGCAGTTGTTGAGGATAGACTTTTAGATGTCCTTGTTGTTGCATCTGATCCTTTAGTGGTAGTGACAGTTGTAATAGTTGGGGAGACTGCCGCTGGTATTTTACTGGTGGGTTTAGTACTGGTGAGAGTGGTTAAATGAGTATTCGCTTCCTGGTCAGTGGAAATTATAGTGGTTGAGGCATCAGTTAGGTGAGCTGGCTTAACTGTAATGGCTCCTGGATTCATTGGTGGTTTTGGTTTTGGTTTTGGTATTGGTTTTGGTTTTGGTTTCGGTTTTGGTTTTGGTTTGTGGCAGGCTGGTTTGTGAGGTGGATGAGGTTTGTGATGCTGCTGCTGGTGAGTATGAGGATGTGGGGCACTTGGCCATGGTCGAAGGGGATGCAGTTGATCAGCTTTCACTGGATGCTTACGTGGCCGATAAGGACGTTTAGTTTTAGGAAATGGTTTTTTAGCAAGTGGGCATGCAGATTTAGATGGAGCAGATGCATAAGAAGGAATCGGAAGTGGCTTTAGGACTTTCTGGGGAGGTTTCCTTTTCCTTTGCAGACTCTTTTTCTCTGAAGCTTGAATAACTTTAGTTCCTTTTGGTTGAGATGATTTTGAACCTTTTTTGCCAAGTGAAGATTTCCTTTTTTTGTCTTGTTTTATGACTTTGCCTGCTAAGGGCTGTGTTTTTGCCCCTTGAAGGGATTTAGGCTGATTCACACCTTTCTTGGGTTGAAGGGTCTTTTTGAGTTTATTTAGCTTTTTATTTGCTGTTAGAGATAGGGGCAGTTCTTTTTTAGATGGCTTTCTAGATTTAGTCTTTGTAAGATGTGTTTTTGCAGCCTTGGTATCTGCTGCGAGTGGTTTCTTCTGTTTTTTGGCAAGTGTAGATGTCTTTTGGATTTTCTTCTTGGCTAGAGATGTTTTAGTGGATTTAGGCTGACTCAGTTTTTTGGCAGGTGTTGATAGCTTCTTTTTTGTCTTTGGCGTTTGGCTACGTGTTCTAGATGTTTTTGGCTTTACTAGCACCTGTTTTTTTTGTTGGTTGGTAGACTTAGGTGAAGATTTTTTAGATTTCTTTATATTTTTCTTTTGGGTCTGAGCTGCTTTTATATTTGATTTAATTGAACTTACTCTATTCTGCAGTTTCTTTGCGGGTGCAGATTGAGATGGTTTAGATTTTTTTAGGTTTTTCTTTTTGGTCAAAGTGTTTTGGGAAACTGCAAGTTTGCCTTTTTTCACCTGATTTGACTGCCTTCTGTTGGTTTTAGGTATGGAGCTGTTAGGTTTATTTGGTCTTTTCTTAGAGGTTGGTTGTGATTTTAGTACTGGTTTAAGAGCTTTAGGCTGATTCACTTGTTTCTTGGCAGATGTGGTTAAGGGTTTCTTTAACATTTTATTTTGGGCAATGGATGTTTTTCTTTTTGTTGCAGCTGTTCTTGGCTGAGTGAGCTTTTTCTTGGCAGATGTAATTTCTATCTTTTTAGGTTTAGTTAGATTTTTCTTTTTGGCTTTGGAAGCTGTTCTTGTTGCTGTTGCCTTAGTTAGCCCTATTTTGCCTGGAGCTAACTGCTTGTTTTTTTGTTTAATTAGATTTTGCTTTTTGAGAAAAGTCTGTTTTTTGTCTGCCTTAAGTGCCATTGCCTGATTGGATTTTTTTTTAGCAGAGGAAGATGGAATTTTTTGAGTTTTATTTAGTCCTTTCTTTGAGGTTGAAGAAGTTTTGGGGGAAGCTTTCACTGCTGTGGATTTAGATGATTGTTTTTTGGAAGATGTTGATGAGGCTTTCTTAGGAGTCTTTGGAGATTTCTTTTTAGGTAGGGATGTTTGGGGGGCTGTTCTACTTGTGGGTTGTTTTAACTGTTTTCTAGCAGGTGTAGACTGGATTTTCTTGGATTTGTTTTGATTTTTCTTAATAGTTGAAGGTGGTTTGGGGGCTACTGCAGTCTGTTTTGATTGTTTCTTGGCAGTTATCTGTTTTAACTGTTTTCTAGCAGGTGTTGACTGGATTTTCTTGGATTTGTTTTGATTTTTCTTAATAGTTGAAGGTGGTTTTGGGGCTACTGCAGTCTGTTTTGATTGTTTCTTGGCAGTTATCTGTTTTAACTGTTTTCTAGCAGGTGTTGACTGGATTTTCTTGGATTTGTTTTGATTTTTCTTAGTAGTTGAAGGTGGTTTCAGGGCTGCTGCAATCTGTTTTGATTGTTTCTTGGCAGTTATCTGTTGACGTACTTTAGGCTGTTTCAGAGTTTTACTTGCCCTCAGTGGCTTGTTCAGTCCTGTTTGACCAGATGAACGGGCAGTTAACCCTTTCTTGGCTGAAGTCAATGTATTTTCCTTAGATCTGTCTTGTAGACTTCGCCTTGGTAATGACTGTGTCTTTTTTGCATTTTTATTTGATGTCTTAGAATTCGAGGGCAGTTGACTGGCTCTTTTGTTAGTCAGTACAGAAGAGGGTGCAGCCCTAGCAGATAGAGACTTTGATTTTTGATTACTGAAAGTTGATGACGGAGCCCTTTGAGGGGACCTAACAGTACGGGTACCAGAGGCATGAGAACGAACTTGAGACTTCCCACTGAGCTGACTAGATACAGATCTGCTCTGTGATGTCTATTTAGATGATTGTTTTTTGGAAGATGTTGATGAGGCTTTCTTAGGAGTCTTTGGAGATTTCTTTTTAGGTAGGGATGTTTGGGGGGCTGTTCTACTTGTGGGTTGTTTTAACTGTTTTCTAGCAGGTGTAGACTGGATTTTCTTGGATTTGTTTTGATTTTTCTTAATAGTTGAAGGTGGTTTGGGGGCTACTGCAGTCTGTTTTGATTGTTTCTTGGCAGTTATCTGTTTTAACTGTTTTCTAGCAGGTGTTGACTGGATTTTCTTGGATTTGTTTTGATTTTTCTTAGTAGTTGAAGGTGGTTTCAGGGCTGCTGCAATCTGTTTTGATTGTTTCTTGGCAGTTATCTGTTGACGTACTTTAGGCTGTTTCAGAGTTTTACTTGCCCTCAGTGGCTTGTTCAGTCCTGTTTGACCAGATGAACGGGCAGTTAACCCTTTCTTGGCTGAAGTCAATGTATTTTCCTTAGATCTGTCTTGTAGACTTCGCCTTGGTAATGACTGTGTCTTTTTTGCATTTTTATTTGATGTCTTAGAATTCGAGGGCAGTTGACTGGCTCTTTTGTTAGTCAGTACAGAAGAGGGTGCAGCCCTAGCAGATAGAGACTTTGATTTTTGATTACTGAAAGTTGATGACGGAGCCCTTTGAGGGGACCTAACAGTACGGGTACCAGAGGCATGAGAACGAACTTGAGACTTCCCACTGAGCTGACTAGATACAGATCTGCTCTGTGATGTCTTGGAACGGGAAATTTCCGCTGGTCTTCTGTTGATTGTTTTTCCTGTTGACCGGCGCTGTGATTGCTGACTCTCACTGAACTATAGGAGGAGAAAATAGAAGATCCAACTAAGTTGGACATTGAATCACTTATTGTTTTACATTTTCATTTTAGTTACAAAAACTTGCCTGCTTCTTATATTGGGAAGCTTTTTTTTTTTAGAGGTTTTTGCTATAGGGCGCGTTCGCTCGCCAGACAGAGACAGAGAGACAGAAAACGAGAAATAATCTCCTGGGGGAATGGCCATGCTGCAATCCCTTCTCCTCCATTCTCCTCTCGGGATCTTGGGCACGCATGCACATGTGCCCGGTGTGAGTTTTAAACCACTGGGTCTGGGATGCGAACTGCAGTCAACTACATGGGAGTCCAGTGACATAGCCTTTACGCTAACTACTGGTCCCGCATTTTGGTTTTTACTGTATTTTAATATAGATTAAATTGCAATATAAATTTTATTTTATTTTATTTTATTTTTTAAGAGAGATTTTTGCTATAGAACATGTGTGCTTGCTGAAGAGACCGAGAGACAGAACGTGAGAAATCACCCCGCAGAGGGGATGACCACACTGCAATCCCTTCTCCTCTATTCTTCTCTTGGGGTTTTGGGTGTGTGTGCACATGTGTCCAGTGTGAGTTTTAGGTCACCAGGTCTGGGACTCAAACCATGGTTGACTATGTGGGAGTCCAGTGATATAACCATTACACCATCTGCTGGTCCCGTGTAATATATTTTCAATGGAACAAGATTATTGAAAAGGAAAGCTCAGGTTTCACTCCCCTCCCTGCAACAGGAAGTTTAACTAGCAACTATCCCAGACCAGAACATCTTCATGAAAATCCTGACACTTTGAAACAGACCTAAGACACTCACATGGTATACAGAACTCAATGGAAACAGTTAAGAGTAAGAGGAATGGTCAGTCAAGTCTGTCTAAAGTAACAGCTCTGCCTAATCTTGGAAATTACCCTATGGCCTTGCCCATCTTAGATCCCAAATAACAAAATTGTCTGGCAGAATAAATCCTATGACTGGATTGATCAAAGGCCATAAGAGTATCCAGTAAGCGTTTCCACCTGTTGGCCAGGTCCAGTTAGCAGTCTTGCTGGAGAGCAGAGCCTAGCCAGCAACCCTACCTAACACAAGAGCGAAAGAATTAGCCTGGCCAACTGGAGAACCTTCAACAATATTTGTCTGCCTAAGGTTGTTGCCACCTAACTATTCCAGAATAATAGGCTAAATTAAGTAGCTAAAGAACACCTATAAAGGCCAGAAGAGGTAGGTGACTGTATCTTCAAATGCACAAACAATACCACAAAGACACAAGATTATGAATAATCAGAATCATAACACTGCCAAAACAAATTAATAAAGCCACAATAAGAAAAATACTAAATAAAAAGTTATTTATGAAATGACTGAAAATTTAGAATCATCTTGAAAAGCTTAATGAACTACAAAAGTATATAGGTAAAAATGAAATGAAATTTAGAAAACAATACAGAAATAATGCAAGAAATGTGACAAAGAAATAGAAATAAAAACAGAAATGCCAGAGGTGAGTAAAATAATTATATTGAAAAGTTCAGTAGAAAGCTTCAACATCAGACTTAATTAAATGAGTACATAGCTCAAAGAAAACCTATTGGAATTATGGAACACCATCAAGAGGCCAATCCTTTGCATATTAGATGTTCTCAGAGTAGAGGAAAGGGAAATGGCCATAGAGCCATTTAAATAAATAATGGCTAAAAAATTTTCTAATCTGGGGAAAGATGCCAACATCTAGGATAGAAGCACAAAGGTCACCAATTCAGTTCAACCCAATTAAAAATTTGCCAAGACACATGATTATCACACTATAAAAAAATTCAGAGGCCAAGAATGAACCAAAAGACAAAGAATTCAAAGCACATCACTTTGGAAAACCATCAGACAAAATAGACTTTTTTTTTTTGGAGAGGTTTTTGCTATAGGATGTGTGCACTCACCAGAAAGACAGAGAGAGACAGAGATCAGAAAGCAAGAAATCATCCCCTAGGAAGGATGGCCATGCCGCAATCCCTTCTCCTCCATTCTCCTCTTGGGATCTTGGGCACACATGCACATGCACCTGGTGTGAGTTTAAGCTGCCGGATCAGGGACTTAAACTGTGGTTTACTACGTGGGAGTCCAGAGACATAGCCATTATGCCAACTGCTGGTCCCCAAAATAGACTTTTTAAAAAAATTTTTTGGAGAGGTTTTTCGCTATAAGGCGTGTGCGCTTGCCAGACAGACGGAGAGAGACATAGAGACAGAAAGCGAGAAACCACCCCCCAGGGGCGATGGTCACGCCGCAATCCCTTCTCCTGCATTCTCCTCTCGGGATCTTGGGCACGTACGCACATGCGCCCGGCATGAGTTTTAAGCCACCAGGTCTGGGACACGAACCGCGGTCGACTATGTGGGAGTCCAGCGACATAGCCATTACGCTAACTGCTGGTTCCCCCCAAAATAGACTTTTAAATAACTAAAAAAGAGACAAAAAGGACCTTACATAATGTCCTTTTGTCATTATAAGTGCGTTTTAAAAATCATTATAAATGGGTTAATTCATCAAGAGAAATGAACCATTTTAAATATATAGATATGTGTCATTTAATGAAAGGATTACGTTGCAAGAAATGGACATTTGGTGATTTGTTCTTATGCAAACCTCATAGAGTATACCTACACAAACTTAGATTGCATACCTACTACACATGTAGGCTATTCCATATAACCTGCTGCTTTACCGTTATCCATGAAGTCTGTCATTGACCAACATTTTATTATGTGGCATATGACTGTATATGTATGCAAATGTTTAAAGCAAATATTAAAGGCTCTTTAGAGAAAGATTACAATACAATACCAGCAGGGAATTTCAGTACTCCACTTTCAACAATGGACAGGTAATTGAGACAGAAAATTATTTCAGAAACATTAAACAAGTCACACTTCAAACTAAATAGACCCAATAGGTACACACAGAACATCCCATCTAAACGCAATAAAATACACTTTCATGTCAAGTGCACTTAGCATGTTCAACATGGTAGATCGTATATTTGATCAC
Organism: Tupaia belangeri chinensis; assembly: GCF_000334495.1. Classification (NCBI taxonomy): domain Eukaryota; kingdom Metazoa; phylum Chordata; class Mammalia; order Scandentia; family Tupaiidae; genus Tupaia; species Tupaia belangeri. The sequence continues at coordinate 377,917 of NW_006159548.1, read as the reverse complement.
AAAACTGACTATGCCCAACTGCAGTTTTTTTTTGGAGAGGTTTTTGCTATAGGGCGCGTGCGCTCACCAGACAGACAGAGACAGAGAGATAGAAAGCGAGAAATCACCCCCCAGGGGGGATGGCCATGCTGCAGTCCCTTCTCCTCCATTCTCCTCTCAGGATCTTGGGCACGCACGCATATGCACCCTGCGTGAGCTTTAAGCCACCAGGTCCGGGATGTGAACCGCGGTGGACAACGTGGGAGTCCAGCGACATAGCCATTATGCTAATTGCTGGTCCCCCCAAATGCAGTTTCGAGTCTCAAACCTGGCAGCTTGAAATTCATTCTTTGCCTGTTTGCATGTGTGCCCAATATTCCACATATTGATCATGAAGATGTGAGAACCAATGCAGAGGTTGAGTGAAAAACAAATATGAAAGATGGATAAACTCAACCCAACATTTTCAACTCCAGAAGTGAAGTTCCTTCAAACGGAAGTGGTGGCTAGATATGAGCATTAAGGGAAGTGGAAGTCTTTGTGTCTATTCTGACAAATGTAGGTCTATTCTTACTAATTGATCTAGGGAATTTATGATATTTTGTCCTCTTCAACATTCTGCTTTTTTCCTTTTTCCTTCTTTACTACCCTTTCACATCACATTTTGCTTTGCCCCTTCTCAAATTCCACATGATTTTGAGTAGAAATACTCCCATGGGTGTTGAGCAAGGTAATTATCCCTTTCATCTTGTGTGACTTTAATAATCTCTCTTGGAACCCCATCTCAGTGTTATGTAGCCTCAATATTAAGCAGTTTTTCCAGTTTTTAAGTGTATGGAGTCTTACCTGGAAACAAATGGCAAAGACCAAGATGAGGATACTTGGGATTAAAAGCTTCATCCTCTCCCTTTAACCCCTGTGAATAAAGAAAGAAGAGAAAAGATTTTTAGTACTTGAAAATGAGAAAAATAACTTTAATTGCTCAGTGAAGCAAAGTAAGAATTTTATTGGCACTTTTAATAATAGAGGGGAAAAATATTTCCAAGGTTAAACTTAAAATGTAAATGTAAAATTAAAATAGGCAGATATATTATTTGATGACAGCATCACTCTTCGCGATTACGTAGTGAAAACTCAGGCTTTTTCCCTTTCATTCCTAATGAGATCAATATTTTAATTTAAATTCTTCTTTATTTGTTTTAGGGAGAGATTTTTCACTATAGGGCACATGCACTCACCAGAGAGACAGAGAGAGATAGACAGAAAGCAAGAAATCACCCTCCCCAGCGGGGATGGCCACATGGCAATCCCTTCTCCTTCATTCTGCTCTTTGAGATTTTTGGCACACACGCATAGGTGTCCAGCATGAGTTTGAAGCCACCTGGTCTGGGACCTGAATTGCAGTTGGCCATGTGGGAATCCCGCAATGTAGCCATTACACCATCTGCTGGTCCCATTTTTTTTTTTTTAAATCTTATCAAACAGAAGAGTTTCATAATTGATCACTAATTTGCTCTTGACTTACCTGTCATCTACTCTCCATACACATACAAATACACAAACAACATGCTTACATCCTACTTACCCTCCCCTCCCAACTCCCATCAATCAGGAAAATTGCAGCAATTGTGATGTATAGTTCTAGGAAGGTACATGGTATGTTATTAAGTTTCACGGTCAACTTTATGGCATTCAGTTTCTGTATGTATGATGTGTGACATGGTACAATATTTATTATTTATGTTGCAAGGATAGGTTCCATGAAATTCTGAGATTCTATGAAATTATTTGACTTTTTCCTTTTTTCTTTCTTCCAGTTTAAATTTTTTAGTCTATTGGATCCTATACATGTTCTTAAGATATTTTTATAAAATAGCATTATGCTCTGCTTCTTGATAAATAATTTTAGATGATGTACACATTATAATGAATGATATTGAGTAATTGAATCTATTTCTCACCTATGCTAGTCTAGTTTTGAAGAACACAATGTTGTTCTTCATACTACAAGCAGTTTTATCAATGAAAAGTATACAATACTTTCATGATGCCAGATTATTGGGATGGGGATACAGAGCAAAGAGCTTCTGGTACCAGAAATTTGTGAAAGACAATGGAAGTAATGTAGTGTATAATTATTTCTGGAATGACCTTAGGGAAACTTGAGTAAGTTTCACAGTCTCCATCATTCTGGCTTATAAAAACTCTAGTCTCACTAACGTGTGTGTGTGTATGTGTGTGTGTTTAAGTGATAGTCTTTTCTTCCTCAGTGGCCTGGACATACCCTATTTCACACAACCACCACCATACAGCTTTTTATCCCACCATATGTTGGAACAAATCCAGTCAAGTTAGCTAATGATGTGTTTTTCTCAAAGATAATTCCTACTTTATGGGATAGAAATCTCCATAGTGTTTGTCAAGAAGCCCTTCCCTCCTCTCCTGGCTTCCATGAAACCACCTTATCCTGGCTTTCTTCATCTCTCTCTAAAATTCTTTCCTAGATTCCTTTTTGGATTTTGTCTCTTTCCTGCTTATGTGGTGGATCTGGCATCAGTCCTATTCTCCCCCACTTTCTAGCAATGTCTCCATATGAGCTCCTGCTTCACCTTAGAAATAGCATCCAAGTTGGTTGGTCAAGACAGATATCCAACTGTTTTAAGTATGTCTCTGGGTGCACCATATACCTTTATCCAAACCTATCTAAAATTGAACTCATTAGTGACCCTAACCTCTTCTTGACAAGAAACCAGACCAAGAGAAAAGAAATTTGAGGTGGTGTAAGGGTGTCCTAGAAGAACTAGCATCATCCATGCAATTACCTTAATAGGGGTGCTTCCTTCGGATCTTGGTCAGGACTTGCTTCTTCCTGACCCTTTCAGTGCCTTTGATACTTGATATCTGCAAAATATAAAGTGAACTAACTGAGTGGTTTTTCCATCTAATAAAACAACTCTGCCTTCCCCATGCCCCTCCTACTTTCCCCTATTGGTTGTGGTAGAGAATAGGGGATAGGAAAAATAATTGCGTATATGGGTTATTGCAGTTTAATCTTGAAGAATTTGCCCTTTGGATTTTCTCTCTCAGGAACATTAAGAACTCTGTCTTATCTTTTACTTGGAAGGAGTAAGGATTATAACAAAAGTCATAACATTAACACTATGGCTTCTACGTTTATCATGTGTTTTAAATAAACTATGGAACAATTTTTTATTTGTAGTTATAGAATAATTATATATTGTCAGGTACTTGGAATTTGACCAACTACATTTTTACGATTTGCTTCAATATTCTAAAGTTTAATAGAATTGAAGAGATCAATGTCTAAAATAATTTAATGAGAGAATATAAATGTTTTCTCCATCAGGCTAAATATATTTAAGCATATTAACTCAAAGGGCCTAGGTTAGGGACATTTGTGTAATACATGTTCCCCATGGTATCCCTCTTTCACTCCTCATAGTTCTTTGAAGTCATAGTCCCCTGACTCTTAAAAAGCTCACATTAAATTATCTGCTAATCTTTCAGAATAACTTTTTGAATAATTTTTAATCGCCGTGACCACACATATGAAAAATGTAGATAATTTTCATTTGGCATGGAAGTTCTTACTGGTTTTATACTGATTTACCATTTTTCATAAATTCATCTGTGTTCAATCACTCACCAGAACAAAGGGCAAATGTACTGGTTTTGAACAAATAAAGCTGTGAGAAGTCACCACTGTACTTGTTAACAAAACAATGCAATAACTTGTAAGGCAATCCTAGAATAAAAGGATCCTAGTGCCAGGAGGTGGCATAGAGACTAAGGCACTGGATCACACATTACTAGCTGTAAAGTTCAAGTCCTGGACCTGGGGGCTTGAAAAACATGCTAGATGTGTATGTGTGTGTGCCCAAAATCCAGAGAGGAGAATGGAGAAGAAGGGATTACAGTGTGGTCATCCCTCTGAGGGGTGATTTCTCCCTTTCTCTCTCTCTCTGTCTCTCCTTGGCAAGCACTAGTATCTATAGAAAAAACTTAAAAAAAAAAAAAGAGGAGGATCCTAGAGTAAAGGGGGTGCTCTACATGGAATCAGAAGGCTTAGGTTTAACTACTAGTTCTGTCATTATATTACTATATGGCCTTGGTAAACTTATCTGTGTCTTCTCCAACTCTTAAAATGAGAATCATCCCTATATTATTTACCTGAATGAGTTGATGTCAGCATTAAATTAGAATATTCATGTAAACATTTTGTAAACTCTATAACACTATGTAAACGTTTTTTTTTAATTTAGCTTATATGTGCACTAAATTTTTCTAATAACTTATTGTTATGTATAGATTTATTTAATTTAGTGATGATCTTATCATCACTAGAATGACACCTTTCATTTGTTTATTCATAATATGTTTTATTCATTCAATAGATATTTATTGAATATCCACTCTGTGGTAGATACTGTAGTGTCAGTAGGAAACAAGTCAGGCCCAGTTTCTGCCTTGACGGGTTAAGGGTTTATTGGAAAGAGTATAAGATAAATAGAAAAGAATGGCTGGATCCATTACCTCTGCTTAACAGAGTAAGTATGCCTACATTCTGCCATTTCTCTTGGACAAACTTTCTCTATTTGCCTTTTATGCTGAGAACATAATGAAGATCAAAAGTTAGGATTTGGCTGCACTTGAATCACTGGGTGCTGCATGATAATCAATATAATAATAAAGGCTGTGCAACAACAATATGCACTGTTGACTTTTCTGGGAATTGAGGTCATCACTTTAAAGTTAACAAAATTACATTTATACTTAAGACTGTTATTCTTATTTAACTAGTAATAAGGTTTGTCTCTTTTCTTTTTTTACACTAATCATGAAGTCCTTTATGGAGTCACTATTATTTTAAGAAGTCCAATTTTTGCTTTCATTTTCATTTAATAGTGACATATAAGTAGAAAATATATCTGAAGCGAAGAACTTTGGTCTGCATATTCCCCACATTTATACTTAACAATTTTGTTAAAGAAGGTGTGTATATGAATTTTATTGCATGATACTATCAGCTTTATATTTGTATAAAATTATTCATGCTTTGACCTATGTGAACTCAAAGATATTAAAAAAGTTTGAGAAAATAGATCAAGCTTGTGATCACCATTTTATAGTTATTAACATGTTATTAATATGAAGGAGAGAGATTATTAATCATTTCACATTTAAACACCAGTTGAGGGGAGCCTGACTGATTCTTGACCCATCTGAGAAAAGTTGGGTGCTGTGGCATGTTTCCATAGTCCAAGCTACTTGGAATGCTAAGACAGGAGGATCTTGAACCTATGACTGCTGTGGGTGACATGGTGAGATCCTGTCTAAAGGAGCCAGGTGTGGTGTAGCATGGCTGTGGTCCCAGCTACTTGGGAGGCTCAATAAGGGGGATTATAATATAGAGATCCTGTCATAAAAGAATATCAAACACCTATCAAGATTAAATAAAATATTAAATACCTGCAAATATTCCTATTAAATTCTTGGGTATTGTAGCATGACCTTAGATATAGTTCTATCAGATAGTTTCAAAAAAGATAAAAGACATGCTAATTTGTAATTCCTATGCAATAATCACAGAAGGCACTTTTAAACCACCTTGATCATTTGTATTACAAAAATGTTTAGAAAAATAGGGCATTTTGGGACCAGCAGATGGCATAATGGTTATGTCACTGAACTCTCACATGGTCAACCATGGTTCAAGTCCTGGACCTGGTGGCTTCAAACTCACACCAGTCACATGTGTGTGCATGTCCAAAATCTCGAGAGGAGGCTGGAAGAGAAGGGATTGCAGCATGGCCATCCTCCCTGGGGAGTGATTTCTCACTTTCTGTCTCTCTGGCAAGTGCACATGCTCTATAGCAAAAATCTCTCTCTTTAAAAAAAAAAACAAGAAAGAAAAAAGAAAGGAAGAATAATAAGGCAGTTAAAATAACTGGATAGTGGAAACTTTGAAAGCAAAACAAGCATATTGTATGTATTTTTGAAGAATATAAATGGTTGGATAAGTAGTACTTATAATCCAATTAATTCCAAATAGCAAAAGATGATAGGCTTTTATCAAGTATTTTAATTATAAGGTTTTGGAACTATTTGGACTCTTAATAGAGTTAAATTTTACTTATACTAAATTTTCTTATAGCAAACTATTAGACTGTCGAAAAGTCATGACACAGTTTTGCATAAATGACTTAATAACATTTACTTGTAGTAAAATAAAAGCAGTCTATTACTTTGCTAATGTACGACCAATGATGAGAATAGTATAAATGTCTTTAAGATATGCTTTAAAAAATTTAGAGTTAATATTTTTGGTTTTAACTCTTTCATACTCATATTTTGTTTGACAGAATTGTGTAGCATTGATTCTATGTTACTATGTTTTTTCAATCTACACCCTTTACTGATCCTGCTCTCTATACCTAGGTATTCATCCAGCCATAATATAATACCTTATGCTTATATAGCACTTTGTGATATGCAATCACTTCATATACATTCTTATTTCACCCTGAAACTGTTTCATTCCATGCTAACACTTGCTAATCATGTGAATCTAACAAGATGTCCAAGGGCTAAGTGCATATTGAGTTAGTTCATACAGTTGAATCCCTGAAGCAGAAAGCAGAACAGAGAAGATACACAGTATTTTGGGGGCAAGGAGATAAGATTCAGAATAAAATGAGGTCAAGTGTGAGACTTGTGATTATTCCAAGTTATTCTGATATACATTTATTCCATGACACACAAAATAATATTTTTCCCTCTTGAATAACAATCAGTTTTTCAAGAATCAGAGTGCCTATGTTGCTGAGTAGAATCAGTACTCATTCTCCTAACACCAACTCAAAGGACCCAAACAAGAAATAGCTATAAGAGGGTTCAGTAATTAATCAGTCAATCTATAGCTCTTGCAGACATGAGAACCGTGAAGGTTTTAAAATAGGAGGAGCTTAAGAGCTAGATGAATTTGAATCGCAAAACAAGTCAATAACAATAACAACATCAACAAATAGTCTTTCAAGATCTATCTATTGACAGTAATGTGTATAGTATCCCCAGCTGGACTGGTGTGAAATATATTAATGTTGGAAAATTCACTGTACAAGCTAAGTGATGTACAGCAATTGAATTTATAAAAGAAATTAAAAGAAAATAAAGCATATTAAATTTTTAAAATGCAAACAAAAAACTGTTTTGATGTCTAAAATAGGTCCAGGAGTATTTTCAAAAAGAAAATATTGTTTTTGTAAAGAAGTGCTACTTTAAAAAAATATGTATAGAGAAATTTGTAGTGAATTCTGTGCTAGTCTTAAAGTTCAACTACTATAGTGAATTACCAAGCATTCTCAATACTTGAATATGGAACATGTGCATAGGGAAAAATAAAATTAGTTTTTATAAGCACTATATTGTAAATGGAAAATACAATGTCTTAAAAGCTATTTAAAATTGGCATAAAAATACCATGAAAAATAAAACAAAACAAAATACATAGAAAAAGAATGGTTAACTTAAAGTTTAAATTGGCTAGGTGAACTCTATTTTACAACAGGTCTTTAGAACTGGATTTCCCATCCACCAATCTCACTGGGACCATTAAAATTTGCCTGTAAATAATAAAATAGCTATTTAACACTGTCGTTCTAGTCCATTCTCCATAGATATTTGAACAACTGTTTTGTCCTATTTTGTTCAACTTGGCAGTGTTTGTACTGATATAATTCTCTCAAAAACTTTATGGGCTCCTTGTTAATCTAATTGGGATTCACTACGTTAGATAAAAGTGTCACTCATAAATATCTTTGAGTTAAATCAATTTCTACCTTGATTTTGTGCAGAAATGGCTGAAGGGAAACACTTTTAAGCTTACTAGAGGCCATATGGTTTGATTGAGAAGATCTTTAAGGCACATACTTAATATTTTAAACCATTCTCTATGTGATTGAATATTACTTTGTAATACCTTTGAGATTTTGAAGTTTTAACAAATATTAAAGACACACTCTTGCCTTTATATCAAGACTATATATATATATATATAAATATATATATATAGGTCATTTTGTAAGTTCAGTGTATTTTGCAGTTAGAGAGGCTGATAATTTTCAAAACAATTGAATTGTCTCTCTTGCTCTCTCTCTTTTTTTAAAAATTTTTTTTGCCAGAGGGTGTGAAGTCTTGCTGGGGAAAGAAAGAGAGAGCGCATAAAAGAAAGAGAAAGCACCCCCTACGGGGCATGGTTACATCACAATCCCTTCTTTTGGGATGTTGGGCACACACCCAAACATGCCCAGTGTATTTCTCAAGCTGCAAGCCACCTGGTCTGGGACTTGAATTCATGTGGTTGCCATTTAACTATTTTAAATATAAATATGTTATTTCTTACTACCTTTTTCAAAAATTTTAATTTCATTTTATAATGTTTTATTTACATTTAATTATGCATTATATTCTAAAATCAACTTTATTTAAAAAAAGGATGTCTTTTTCATCTATTTGATATTAAGTATATGAATTATTTCATTTGCTATTAATTTAGAGCCTTTTGAGTATACTCTCAATTACATAAAATTTATTGGTTACTGTTTTATTCAAAGTCATTTAACCATATTTGACCTAGAAACGTATAAGGTCTTCAAAAAAATCAAAGAATGCATATTATAAAAACTATGCAAAATTTCAAAATGTTTCACTTATGTATTAAATCACAAGCCAGAACAGATGGTAGACAGTTTTTGAGGAAATGCAGGTCTGAGCATTCTTCAGTGCATTTAAAAATCTATTGCAGTAATTATGGTAAGAGAATTTTTGTTTTTTGTTAGGTTTTTAACATATGACATGTGCTCTCACCAGAGAGACAGAAAGACAGAAAGAGGAAAAGGGAGAAATCATTCCCTGTGGGGATGGATACACTGCAATCCCTTCTTCTCCATTCTCTTCTTGAGATTTTTGGCATGCACTCACATGTCCCTGGCATGATTTTCAAGCCTCAGGGTCCAGGGCTTGAACTATGGTCAACTACGTGGTAGTGCAGGGCCTTAACCATCATATCGCTGTCTGGCCCCTATACGAGAATTATTACATGGTAAATGGAGTTGTCCTTGGAATTTGACCTATATTTAAATCCTAATATTGCTTTGTTGCTATTTGATCTTAGAGGAATGATGTAAACTCATCTGTAAGAAAAGGGCAATATTTATGCAGAATGTTAGACTTAAATGAAAAAGTTTATTAATACCTGAAATAAATCAAAAAGTAGTTTGTATATCTGGTTAATAAATTATAACCTAACTCATTTATATATTGATTTGAATTAACAACTGCTTACCTTAACTGACTTGAGATAAACATATTCAGTGTAACTTTAAATCTCTTATTTAAAGCAGTTGTTCTAAATTCCATTTATTTATTAATTTAAAATATTAAAAAAGTGCTTTGTTTTAGGCTTTGTACTTGTATTTATAATACATCAGTTATTAATGATAATGACACTGACAGAGCCCAGGAAAAAAGAATGGCTTTTTTTCATGGTCCCTTTATAGTAGATCCACCACATTTCAACTGTGCAATTTCCTCTGTGACAGTAGTTCTTCTAAGTTACCCTTGTGGCAAGAAGTTCTTGAGTTGAATCTCTGGATAATCAGCAGCATGAAAGGTGTTGGTAACAGCACAATACATAATATCTCCTTTTCATGAGGTTTGAGGTCATCAATTTTAGACTAGAAAGGTCACAATTCAAGTGATCTTGCAAGGCCTACGGATGTGTCAGTAGTTCTTGACTTTATTGAGATTTAGTTAGCTGAATCTTAATTTAATTAGAAAACCAAAAATATATTCTCTCCCTCCTACTTTTATTCTCTTAGTAGAGAGAAAGTAAGCAAACAATTATGTGATTGTTTGTGTTTTAATTGTAAGTATTTCTTCTTGGAAAACAAAGTGAAACTTGCTTGATGAGCTGGCAGTACTTGACATGAACATCATGCATGACACTTAGAGTACATGAAAGTTTGTGCCCAGGCTTATCAGACTTCTCACCTACCATTAAAGTATTCTCAAACACTATGAAAAGAAAAGGAAATGTGTCTACTAATTTGGTTTGGGTTTATAATATGAATATATATTATGAAGGTGTGTCAGTCAAATATCATTACTAAATCAGTTTTAAAATCTCCTGTGGATTAGCCTTGAGAATGAATAAGGAAAACCAATACATATAAAAAAATCTGTGTCTTGTTAAAAAAAACAACAACAACACACACACACACACACACACACACACACACACTCACACAAACCTTTGTTTTAAAATTGTCCTTTTCAATTCTGGATTACTAATGTATGTGTACTATTGTGTACTAATGTATGTGTACTATTGACCTCTCTCTCTTACACAGACACACACACACACACACACACACACACACCTTATAAAATCAGATGAAGCATCCTACCGTTTCTTAGAGGATATAGAAGTTTTAAGGAATAGTGATGGTCTTGGAGAGAAAGGCCAGGTTCAGGATTTCCCAGTTCAGCTCTCCTTAGCTGCTGGTCTATGTGTGTGAGGTTATGGTGGTGAGGAGGGGGGTCAAAAAGCTGCCACTGACATTGCCCGTGCAAGGCAGAGTCTTGGTGTATCTGAGATGCTGATGTCTCACTATTCTAGTGCTTCACAACTCAGGAAAAATTTAAGTAGTCTTTTCTATGTTAAGATATTTACAGACTTTTGAGATGCTCTAAATTCTCACTTAGGTGAGGAAGGCATTTTCAGTTCCCAGATTCTCTAGATAATTATCTCTGCGTCCAGTTTTACAACTTCCTTGAGATATTACTTACAATAATTAGGGATTCCTATGGTTCTATAGTTAACACATTTAAGAGTTTATTTTCCTTCATAAAAAATGATAGCCACTAAGTTAATATTGTAAATTATCCTTTTAAACTATAAGGGATAAATTTTTTATTAGATGATTTCACTAAGAGCAGGAAATGAGGGGTTTCAGTGCTCAAAAGAGGGAAATTAAAAGGAGTTAGGGAGAGCTCCCCTTAGGATATCAAGGACTCTTTAGAGTAGAATGAGAATAAAGAACAAATTCTACTTATGTCATGTATTGAGACCTGTGAACTTTTTCCATCATCATTTTTATAGTGCAGTGACAGTTCTTGTGGTACTTAAATATATGTGATGTGATTTGTAAGGAGATAAAGAACAAAGAATAAATCATTACCATGTTTTTGCAGAATTCTATATTTTCACTGGTAAACATTTTCAGTATTTTATCAAACGTTTTTGATTTGATTGGGTATTCAATCAATATGCAAGGACTATATGTAGTAGCTATCACTTGTAGTTACAGAGTAGTGTTATCGGTTATAGGTTTTCAGGTATTTTGTATAAAGGAAGTGGCTCCTGGAGATAAAGGGCTTGTAGCGTCAGATCCTGGAATTGCAGTAGAATTTTCATCCAGCTCTGAGTCATATTCGTATTCAGTGGTTGAATCATAATCTTCCTTGTCATCGGTATATTCTTCAGGGTCGGTGACATTCCTTTCATGCTCAATGTCAACAGTTGTATTGGTAGCAGAAGTAGCATCATCCAGAATAGTAGTGGCTTTAGGGACAGGAGGAGTATTGCTGATCCCAGGCAGAATAGTGCCAAGAATAGAAGTGGCTTCATTTACTGCAGCAGCAGTAGTGTCAGCTGCAGGAATAGTTGTGCCATCTTCCAAGGTAGTGGTACCTTGACTGGGGGTAGTGGTATTAGCAGTCAGGATGATGGTTTGAAATGCAGACATACTTGTGGGGGATAAGAGGGTACTCGGAAGGGCCCCTGTCATAGGAGTAGTTTGAACTATGTTAGCAGTGATGGTGTTAGTACCTCTGGTGGCTGCCACGGTACTCTCTTTGACATTAGGTGGTGCTGTGTGTGCTGCAGTAGCTGCTTTTACAGAATTTTCAGACAGGTACTTTTCTGGGCGATGTGGACAAGGTTTGGGCTTATGAGATTTAGATGTGTGAGTCTGCAATTGGGGTGGATGAAATTTTATTGGACAAGATTTTTTTGGTAGTGACTGAATTTTGAGTTTAGTGCGCTTGGGAGTATTTAGTAAAGCTGGATAAATTGCAGACTGGTTAACAGGATTTAATGGCCTTATCTTTTTTGGTTTGTTTTTGGAAGCTAGATGTTGACTTCCAATAGAATTACATCTTTGACGCTTTCCGGCTGCAGATTTAGCAGTTCTTTTTGAAGAACGTCTGGTACCTAGGAAATTGTTTAGTGGAGCTTTCTCAGAAGAAACTCTCCTTGTTTTATTTGTGGAAATTTTCGATTTAGGAATCAGACCGCTCCTTACCGCACTCTGGGACAATGATGTCTGGTGAAGTGCAGGTTGAGCAACCCAGGTCTTTCTTTTTTCAGTCTTTACAGCTGATTTCTCTGTAGCATTGGCGGCTGAAGACCTTTTTCCTGTTTTGTGAGATGATGGTGTCTTCTTGATTGTAGACTTGGTAACTTTTGACTGTTTCTCTTTGGGATTGGTATATTTCTTCCCTTTTACAACTGTATTGGGGAGAGATGGCTGACTTGACTTAGACTTGTCAGCTAAGGTAAATTTATTTGCAGAATTTTGGATAAAGTTCTGTTTTGTAGAAGGTTTTTTTGGTAGAAACTGTTTTTGTCCAATCATTTTATCAAGAAGTTGTGTTTTGGTCAAGGTAGATGTCTTTGTTGGATTATGAAAAGATAATGAATGTTTGGGTGTAGACTTGGATGTTGATGGTTTTGCAAGTTTAGATGTGAGAGATTTATTTGGTACAATTGATACAGGTGATTTTCGTTGAGTTTTGGTAAATGAAGCCTGATGAGATGAAAGGTTTGATGTCTGAACTTGGGCTTGTTTCTGTGCAGCCTGAGTATGTGTGGACTTTGTTTTTCCAGTTTTAGAAGGTAAATCCAGCATCAATGGCATTCGTCTGGACTGATCACGAGTCTTAAGACTCTCACTTGTCTGATATAAAAAAAAATAAGTAAAAAATTAGATATGTGTGACATAAAGTCAAACCAGGTATATTTAAAAATATTCATTAGCAAAAATAAGTATTTTTGATATTGTTCAGATTTGATTTACATTTCTTTTCTCTTTTTTTTTTTCGGGGGGGGGTTTGCTATAGGGCACATGTACTTGCTGGAGAGACAGAAAGTGAGAAATCACCCCTGGGAGGGCTGGCCACACTACTATCCCTTCTCCATTCTTCTTTCAGGATTTTGAGCACACATACACACAGACCTAGCATGAATTTCAAGCCTCCTGGTTCGGGATTTGAACCATGGTTGGCCATGTGAGAGTCCAGTGATGTAATCTGCTGGTCCCTCTACTTTTTTTTTTTATTAAAGACTAATTTTTAAAGCACTTTTAGGTTCATAGCAAAATTGAGTGGGAGGTACAGAGAGTTCCCACATATCCTGTGACTGTTCTCTCCTCAGCCTCCCTTACTATCAACATCATGTACTAGAGTGGTATATTTGTAACAATGAACTTACATTGATACATTATTTCACCCAAATGATGGTTCTTTCTTGGTGTTGTATATTCTATGTTTTTTGACAAATTTATCATGGCCTATATCTGCTATTATAGTATCTCTTGCATAGTTTTGCTCCCCTGAAATTTCTCTGTGCTTCATTTATTCATTCCTGTCTCTCCTAAACCATGGAAACCACTGATTCTTTCATGGTCTCCAACATTTTGCTTTTCTCAGAGTGCTGAATAGTTGTAATCATGCAGTATGTAGCCCTTTTAGATCAACTTCTTTCACTTAGTTATATGCATTTAAGGCTTTTCTATATCTTTACATGGCTTGACAGTCCATTTATTTTTTGTACTGAAACTATTCCAGTGTCTGGATATACCACAGATTTTCATTTACCTACCATAGGACTTTGTTGGGGTTTCTGAGTTTGACAGTTATGATTAGAGCTTCTATAAACATCATTATCATGATGTATTTTTGCATAGAAAAACAGAAAAATATGTCATGACTTTCCCAATTACCTAATAGTTTCTGCTTTTTGTTGCTGTTGGCTACTAATGCTATTGCACAAAAATAGATAAAAAGATACAATAAAGTTCATGGTTTTTCTAAAGCAACAAGGCATGCATATCTTGATTATAAAAAGAATGTTGCTTAAGATGTCTTCGTGATATATGATTTTTGTGAATTCCTTTATCTTTTTCTTATATATATATATGTGTGTGTGTGTGTGTGTGTGTATTTTAATTTTATTTTATACATTCAATCACATACATTCAATCATATACATCACTTAGCTTGTAAAGTGAATGTTCCAACATGAATACATTTCTCACCAGTCCAGTTGGGGTTACTATACACATTATCATCAACAGATAATAACCTATTTTTGTGTCCCATAAATGTCTTGCTAGCCTATTTTTCTCCTTACTACCTTTCCTTAGACTCTTCTCCTTCTCTCACCCTTTTCTCACACTGTATCCAGTATCTATAATCATTTTATATGTTTCTATATCCTCTAGTCTTTCAGTTTCGACCACAGAGTGCAGACAGTATATAAGCAGAGACATGCAATGTCTCTCCTTCATAGCCTGGCTTGCTTCACTCCTTTGTATTTCTCTAAATGACAAGAGAAGAGCGTTAAAAACTTACCAAGAAGACTGCAGTAAGGTTCAAGATGGTCATAATCAAAATGAACACCTTCATCTTTTTTTCATAGACCTTAGCAAGAAAAAAATAAAGTTTATAATGGATAGCGTAGTGATAAATATGTTATTTAAATTCACTTTTATTTAGCATATTATGGCATTAAGACATTTTAGTCAGGAAAACTACCACTAAATAATTCTCTGGTTAACCAAGAGCTTTCTACACCGTTGTTAATGGTCTAGTATTATGAGAGACATTTAGCGCAATTAATATTAAGAGCTTACTGCTTCTTTAATTACAAGAAAAACCCATTATTTATGTAAAACAAATGATAAATACATTTCTAGTTTTAAAAAATAGCAATTCATACTTTTAGGGTGTGAAAATAATATAGCTAGTGCTTCCATAGAAGCGGCATTGAATTTAACACCCACCTTATCACCTGGAAGTAGCTTAGGCAGACTGAAGCACTCTAGGTACAGAAATTTTTAATCAACAAAGACAGGTTTGCTTTATGACTTTTTAACTTTAATTCCATTTTCTCAAGGGCTGCTTTCTACTCATAGAACTTGAGAAATTCATAATAAGCTTGATTCAACTGTAGTTAAAGTAAGTGGGGTGCTAGCTTTTTAAAGATTATGACCAGTTCTCATCCATAATCAAAATAATAGTGTTAGAAAAAAAGTTTAATTTGTCTAAGTCAGCAGATCATTTCAATTATTAGTTTATTAGCTATTACTCTTATGTACTAATATTGGAAAGCCCAGATCCTAATGAAAAAAAATCTATCTCTTGAATTCTTATATGTGTAGATACCTGAGAGGTGTTTGTCTCCTCTGTATTCTGGTCAGATATTTTTCTTCTCTAAACTGAACTGACTCTTCTCTTGAAGTCGTCTCAAAATGAAAATGAGTGAACACCCTTTTAATAAATAAACCATTCATTCCTGTTGTCCCTCCTACTTATTTCCTGTTGGGAAGAGACTGAGAAAACTTTAATATGATCACTATTAGCAAGGAATCATACTGATTAAAAGAAAGTAAAATCTTTTGACTAAATCAGTTGTGTGCATGCATTCTTTTTATAAAATTATTATGCTTCACTATTATATCTTAGGGAAAAATAATGTTATTCCTAATAAGATTTTTATTATTTGTATTATTACTTTAAATGGTATGTTTAAAATTTATTGTTTTTATGGCATAAGGTATGCCAAGATTTTAGTTTTCTTCATTTTTAATCTTATTTATTCCAACAATGGTTGTTGGTATTTTGTAATGAATGATTCATAATAATGATGTTTAATATGAAAAATAACTATATTAATACCAAATGTTAATTTCATAGAAACATTTAAGTTTAATCTTGCCTTCAATAGTTTCTGAGGTTTCTCAGTATATTCTAATAAAGTATACACATAAAAAGATTACACTTTAGGTATGTTTTGTTTATTGGTCTTGAATATTAACTTTATAATTCTTTATTTAAATATTATGGAGATCTGGCAACTAGTATAATATTGCTTTAGGAAGATTAAGTTGAGGACCTGCCATCATGTCTTTTTTCTAAATAGTGTGCTAGGGTTAAGATAACACATAATATTGATATAGCAATTTTATTATCATTCTGTTGACATTCAGGTAACTTTCCTTGAAAACTGAGAATAAGTATAAAAACATTCTCTCTATTTCTATGATTGGTAGTAAGATTTACAGTCATTTTCTTCCGAGTTTAAAAGTAACCTAACAATGTATCATTGACCTCTGTAACTTTGATTCATATTACTAAAATAACTACTAAGATTGGGGTTGGCAAGTGGCGTGGTGGTTAAAGGTGCTGGATTCTTATATGGCTGACTGTGGTTCAAGTCCTGGAACTGGTGGCTTGTTTTCTCAATTTCTCTCTCTCTCTCTCACTCTGACCCAGTCTGGTCAAATTGAAATAAACAAATGAATAAATAAAGTTAAATAAAATAATTAAAAAATAACTACTAAGGTCAACATTAGTATTTCTTTTTAACTTTGGTAAGAAAAACCTAGGCTTTTAATTCAATTAAATGAATATTTCTACGTCAATCACTAACAATTAACTTACTCTTTTACTTGCTCATTTATTTAACAAATGTCAGTTTAAGTCGTATTCTGTATTAGGCCTTACCTTGGAGAGACAATAGTGAGAAGAATGTCGTCCCCAGGCTCATGAGCTTATAACCCAGCAGAAGAAGTGGACAAGCAGATGCAATAGAGTTTGAGACTAAGCACTTATTACTAAGGGAGAGAGGAACTGGGAGAGGTAGGATGTTGGGTGGCACATTAGTAGGGCAGTTCATCTTGGGATTTCAGGAAAAGTCTGCTCAAGAATATAAGCCAAGTATTTAAACTTTGATAGGATGATATGAATTATTGAAGGCACCTGAGCAGCTTCAGAAAAGTTCTAGATGGTGGTAGTGTAACTATCCTGTGGTGTGTGGTATGAGGATCTGTTGGGAAGAAATGAAGTGGGACGATAAATGGCAGGATCACTAAAGTTGACTTTACCTTAAGGATGGTGGGTGTCCTTACAGATGTCACTTAAGGAATGTAGGGATAAAGGAATGGATGCTTATTGGATACTTGACTATTATGGTACTATAATAAATATCTCAGATTAAAGGTATGTTCTTATAATAAAGTATTAAGGATTAGTTGACTAACTTGCTTGAGGTCAAAGCTAAGCTCCTCTACTTAGCTTTTTGATCTTGGACAGATTACTTGAGTCTCTTTGAGTCTCCGTTTTCTCATCTTTACATGAGGACAATAATAGTACCTCCCTAAAAGGTACAATGTGGGAGTAAATAAAGTAATACCTATAAAATCCTTATTATACAGCCCGACACATTTTTATCAGTAAATAAATAAATATTACTTTTCATTCTAGTTATTGTCCAATGTTATTGAGCTGAAACTTTAATCAAGTTCTATGTAAATCTAAAGCCCATGAAATTTCACTATCTCATATTTGAACATTTTAAAGTTGTTTGTACATATAGAAAAATGAGGATTGATAACTAATACTTCAAAAGATTGTTAGTGAAGAATAAGAGGTTTAAATATGTGAAAGTGCTTTATATATTTTAAAGTGCAATGCAAATGCTTGTTATATAACTTAACATTACATTCTGGAGAACCAGAGAGCTTTCAGAGATGATTTTTTGCAAAACTGAGTATAAAATGTTTTTCTAAATCTAGTTAGATTAAGAAGTGGAGGTGAGAAGAAAACATGCTATATTCACATAGTGGGCATTTGGCAAATACTTGATGAGTCAATGGTGATGACAGAATCCCCAGATTAGATTTCTTTTCTGTGCTAAGGATCCAGTTTTCATGAGTTACAAATGACTTCTACCTGTATAGACACTTGCATCTGAAATAATTTATCCAAGTCCAAAATAAGCAGCTCATCAATGTATTTCATTAACATGTAAAAGTACTAGCTGAGATATTTATTATGCAATATTATGTATAGAATGCTCCACTTACTCAATCTGATTGATACAAATATGGGATACTATCATATCCAGGAGGTAAGTGAGGTAAGTGCTTAACTTAAAATCCTATTTTTCTATTTAAAAGAAAAAAATTCCCTAGAGTTTGTGCACTCATCAGAGAAAGAGAGAGAAGAGAAAGGAAGAGAGAGAGAGAGAACCCCCTCACACACATCATCCTTTCTTCTTCATTTCTTCCTCGTTTTGATGTTTTAGGCAGGCATGCACCCACAATCAGCATGTTTTTCAAGCGACCAGCTCCAGGACTTGAACCATGAAGTCAGCCATGTGGGATCCAGCCACCTTAACTATTACAATACTGGTTGGCCCTAAGATCCTACTTGTAAAAACTAATTAATCTTCTTTAATTGAACATATTATCATATTAATATGAAAAATATTAATGTTTAAGATTTATTTATTTACCTTCAAAAGTATTTTGCTTCATTTTTTCTTTCTTTTTTTTTTTTTTGAGAGTTTTTTGTTACAGAGCGTGTGCATTCACCAGAGAGACAGAGCGAGACAGAGAAACAGGAAGTGAGAAATTCCCCCTCAGGAGGGATGGCTATGCCACAATCCCTTCTCCTCTATTCTCCTCTCGGGATCTTGGGCATGCATGCACATGTGCATGGTGTGAGTTTAAACCACTGGATCCGGAACTCGAACCATGGTCGACTACATGGGAATCCAGTGACTTAGCCATTACGCCAACTGCTGGTCCCTTGCTTCATGTTTTATTTTATTTATCAGATTGGAAATATTCTTAAAGTAATTTTCACATGATTAAGGGCATGAATTTATTTTATTGTGTATATTTAAGGTATACAACATGAAGTCTTGCTGTACTTAACTTACATACATAGTGACATGATTACTATAATCAAGCAACTTAATATAGACATAATTTCACGTGCTTAATCTTTCTATTTTGATGGTAGCAGGACAGAAAATCTATTCTCTTTATAAAACCTAAAATACAATGCAATATTATTAAGTATAGTCCTCAAGTTTTATACTAGATCTCTAAACTTGTTCATCATAAGTTATCTGAAACTGTATCCATTGAGCTACTTCTTCATATTTTGGCCTACACTTGATAACCATCGTTTTATTTTCTATTTCAATGTATTTGACTTTTTTCCTGTCTTGATTTCACATTTAAGCGAGATCATAGATCTTTCAATATTTTTTCTGTGTCTGGCTTATTTCATTTAGCATAATGCCTTCCAATATTATCCATGTGGTGGCAAACGGAAAGGATTGCTTTTCTTTTTTAAGGCTAATATCCCATGTATCTATATGTGTGTACATGTCTAAATATAGTGTGTATACACACAAACACACACACACACACAAAGAAACTTTAAAAAGTTTGTGGAAAATGTAAAGAATAAATTTATCTTTGTGCAAAAAAAATTTTAAATCTTGTATAAATTTTTCATAATATGGGGACCAGCAGATGGCATAATGGGTACATTGCTGGACTCTCATGCAGTTGACCGCAGTTTGAGTCCTGGACCTGGTGGCTTAAACTCACACTGGGCACGTGTGCATGTGTGCCCAAGATCCCAAGAAGAGAATGGAGAATGGTTTGTGGTGTGGCCAAACCCCTGGGGGGTGATTTCTTGCTTTCTGTCTCTCTGTCTTTCTGGCAAGCACACATGCCCTATAGCAAAAACCTCTCCCCCAAAAAACATTTTATAATATGTATTTGCCATGAACTTGTTGAAGACCCCCCCCATATGTGTGTATGTGTGCGTATAAATAATGTGCGTCTGTGTGCATGATATAGTCACAATTTTCTTCATGCATTCATCCCTTGGCAGATAACATATGTTGCTTCCTTGTCTTGGTTATTGTGAACAATACTTCAGTAAACATAGGCGTGCAGATATCTTTTCAAAGCAGTAATTTCATTTCTTTGTATATATACCAGTTCATATACACAATGTAGTACTACTCAGTCATTTAAAAAAAAAAACACAAAACAGCAAGAATCTCTCGTTCAAAACAAAGTAGATGGATCTAGATTTAATGTTAAATGAAATAAGCCAGACTATGAAAGACAAATACTGTATGTCCACATTCAATATATACTGAATATCTGCACTCTATGGCAGAAACTGAAAGATTTGAAGACATGGAGGTAGAGAATGTAACTATAGATATCAGAGACTGCATGGCAGGTGGAAGTATTTGAGAGGGGGCTCAGGAAAAAAGCATATAACAGAGATAAGAATGCACATAGAGGGGGTAAATGGGTTGTTGAATGCATACTATAGCAGCAAAAAAAAAAAACAAAACTGTTGACAAAAGCCTTTTGGGTGTACTTCCTTTCTTTCCTTTCTTTTCTTTCCTATTAAACCTTCTTTTCTATCTACTTCATTCGTGGTTGCGGTTTCACTTTGCGTCTAGAGACAGATCTCTAATTTTAGTGATCTGGACCCAAAGAACCAAGGATTTCACAACGCAGCTTAACATTCTCTCATCCATTAACATAATGGCTATTTTGAATAATACTTCAATAAACATAGGAGTGCAGATATTTAATCCATTCTGTTCTATTGTTTTTTTTTTTTTTTTTTTTTTTTTTTTTTTAAGAGATTGTTGCTATAGGGCACATGTGCTTGCTATAGAGACAGAAATACAGAAAGTGAGAACTCATCCCTCAGGGGAGATGGCCACACCACAGTTCTTTTTCCACTCTCCTCTCTGATTTTGGGTACCCTCACACATGCACCTAGCATGAATTTCAAGCAGCTAGTTCTGGCCTTCGAACCTTGGTTGGCCATGTGGAAGTCTGGTGATGTAACCATTTCACCATCTTCTGGTCTGGAGGAGTATGGGTTTTAAGAAAGACTTTCTGAGTTCAGAAATCAACTCCACATACAGAAAATTTATTAATTTCTCTTTCTTAATAATAATGATAGCAATAACATTTATAAATAACAATACTAATATATAGTTTATGATTACATATTAAATGAGTATCTAAATATAAAAGTATTATAGAATAGAGACTGACATATAGTGTACACTATGTAACTACAACTGCTCATTTTTATTAAATATTGCTGTATCTTCACATTAATTTATAATTTATTAATTTGTTTAAGTAATTATTAATGATTTAATTAGGTAGTTTTTATAGTACTTTGTACATAGTAAGGGATAAACTTTTTTATGATTACTTATTTTAATCTTATTTATTATTATTATTATTATTATTTTAATTTGCTATCGGGCATTTGTGCTCACCAGAGAAAGGCAGAGAGAGAGAGACAGAGATAGAAAGCAAACTGCCCGGTCTGGGACTTAATCTGTACACAGCCATGTGGAAGTTCTGTGCCTTAACCACCATACCAATCACTGTCTCTGGTGAAATACTTTTTAAGTAATGAAATAATTTTTACCTCTTCCACATATGTATTGTATTTTGTTTTTTTTTAAAGAAAAAATATTTTTAAAAGTTTTGTTTATTCACTTCTTCCATAAGTGAGAGAGAAACAGAAAAAGAGAGACTCCCTCAACAGAGTGTCAACAGAGTGTCAGTCTGTTGAGGGTATTTCAGCCTCCCAGCCAGCCCCAGATCTTAGGCACGCATGTGTTTGATGTACTCAGGGAAGTCTTCTGACATGAACCTTAAAATTTTCCATGTAGATCAGCTTTGCAGAGTGACTTGTTTCACTGCTGTGCCACCATCTGACCTCAAGAAATTAACAATATTAATAATGGTGATAGCAGATGAGGCCTAAGATATTTTCCTGACCATGCCTCCCTCTAAGACTTTAGGATTTGAATGAAAGGGGAAGTAAAAGACTTTAAATCACTGCTAATAGTAACTTATCTGTTGAGGGTTATTGCAAAAATGAGAAGTTGACCAGTATGTATTTTGTAAAAGCTGAGTAATTTATACTTTTCCTAGCATGATATGTTAAATATGAACTAAGCACATAAGTGACCTGCTAATTTTACTTGCAGTATTTGTTCAGGAGAAAACTACGTCGTATCCTTGGACTTTGAATATCCACCAGTTTTTTCTGGACTAAATAACTTTAATTCCAGAAGCTTCCAGGAGTTTGGTATGCATGTGTGTATACAGAATCTATGTGTGTGTGTTTAGACAGATACAAGACTGTGACTTGTGATTTGAAAAACTGGTTGTCCATGTATAGAGTTTCCATCAAATCATGCAACTTTGCCACATCATGTTTGTTGTGGTGATTATCTGTAGCTTGCCAGAATTTGCTCTTAGAATGATGTAGAAAAAAAGTTAGGAATGCATTTGAGTGTTTAAATTTAATAGTAATTCTAGAGTTTCCATGACTCCCAATAGTCACTTTCTGGTTGGTCTCAATGACGTAGTCATAAATTCAAATGTTCCAGTGTCATTCTAGAGAAGTTATTGATCAGTGTTAATCAAGGAGCATTTTAAAATCTGATGAAATTGAGCTCTATTCCCAGGTAATATGAACTGAAGCTCACACTAGATTTTTTTTGCAAGTTCAAGATTTCAAAGATCCCTGAGGTATCTCATAGACTCCATTCAAGTTAAGAGATCCAGTTGCATTTAATTGGTTTTATTGTGTAAGAAAGAAAATGGTAAATGTGTCACAAATGTAAAATATAAGTAGAGAAGAAAAAAGGAGCTGAATCTGGGAAAATCATTATTTTCTCTTGACTGAAGGCAGATAATTGGCTGAAGGAGAGTTTAAAGTAGTCATCTGGTTTCAGCAAAATCTGTAAAAAAAATAAGGGCAGTTTAGAAATTTAGTTCACAGCGTGTTAACAGTTCACCTGTTATTTCAACTTTTAACTTCCATGAGTTTTCTCGTCTGTCTGTATCCAAGAAATTTACTTAAATACTTAAGTTTCAATTTTAAAATTGGCATGTCATATACTAAAATAATAGACTTTGCCTGATATTTTCAGAAACATTGTCTTTTACATGCTTTTTAAAAATGCGATATTGTACAGTGGTTTTAACTTAGAAATCTAGGTTCATGAGTTTTGAATAAATGTAATTATTGAAGTAATGATTACTCTGAGCCAGTCAGTAGTGGCATTGAAATCCACATGGCTGACTACATGGTTTGAATCCTGGAACCAGCAGGTTGAAAAGGTGGTTTGCATGTGAGCCCAAAATCCCACAAGGATAAATGGAAGAGAAGGAATTGTAGCATGACTGCCTCACGATAGGTGCTTTCTCATTATCTGTCTTGCTCTGCCTTCCTTTGCCGAGAGCACACACTATCTAGCAAATTCTTAAAAAATAAAAAAATGATTATTAAAGACACAATCTTGTAATACAATATTTTGGACATACTAAACCACTTGTGTTCATATTATTTCTATTAATTTTTTTGTTTTATTTTCTAAAGTTTGGTAAGTCAAGTATTTATCCAGCTTATTATATTTTTCTTAATAAATGTCCATTTAAATAACAACTAAATAACATAACTTATGCATATTCCAGTCTAAGGAAATCACAGTATTTTCTCTGTTTTTCTACTAATTTGACAGGACATATGAAAATAGGTGGCATGAAGTCTTGCTGTCTGAAATCAGACAAATTTGGTTTGATTTCCATTTTGCACTTTCTAGATGGGACAACTTATTTAAAATATTCAAGAATACTCTTTTTTTCATTCCTAAATTTGAGAAATTAATAAAATCCGTGTCATATGGTTTCTATAAAAATCAACTGACATCTTTATATAAAGTTTTATCATTAAATAAAGAAAAGTATTGGGTAAAAATAAATTTTGGCATTTATTAATTTTACATTACATTTTCTTATATATTATGTTTTATAGATTGATCAGTTTTTTATATTTTTCACTTATACATTCTTACTTGAGCCTCATACTAAATTAAATGATAAGAAAGTGAAAATTTCTTTACTTTCTTTACAGCCTTCTCTGGTTTAATGCTAGTACAGACAATTGTGAGGTATTTTAGATATTAAAACACGAAGACAGTGTGATGGGCTGAAAGTATTTGTTGAAAAGAAACCCCAAATTTTGTAACTCTCTTTCCAAATTATTTCACTCTGATTTCCTATTTTTGTTAATTTTTCTCTTCATTTAACATCTTCTCATAAGTTTCAAACTATTTTAGACTCCACCATTACCAATCATAGATTTTTATTTATTATTTGGTTCAATTGTATCACATTCAATGGTCTAAATTATTTTTTCTTTTACTTTGCTGTAGAGTATGCACATTTGCTGAAGAGATACAGAGTAAGATAGAAAACAAGAAAGCATCCCTTAGGGATGATGGCCACACTGTAATCCCTTCTCTTCCATTCTCCTCTCAGGATTTTGGGTACGCACGTACACATGCCAGGTGTGATCTTCAAGCCTCCAGATGTGGGCTTTGAACCGTGGTTTGCCATGTAGGAGTTCAGCACCTCAACAACTATGCCACCTGCTGGCCATGAAAATTCATTTTTGAGATAAGAAAAATTATAATGGTTTACATTTACATAATATTTTACTATATTGTTATACTTTGTGTGTAAATAGGGATGAAATAAAACTAAGTTTCTAGAATGTTCTAATTTTCAGAACAAAAGTTAGATAATGAAATTCCCAATTTCTTCATTTTGCAAAATAAAACTTAAAATTTCTTATTGGAACAGAATCTAGTGTATCAATGCTATGATTTTACTAAATTAAAATTATAGTCTACATGGCCTGCTCCCATAAAACCATTTATATGTTTGTACTATTTTAGAAGTTAGGATTACATCAATAAATCTAAGCTTTTTGTCTGGATAATTCATTTTTATCTTTTGATTATTTACCTGTTTTGTCTTCTTTGTTATTTCTTCATTATTTTTATGCTGTGGGTGAAGAAACTGGGACTGTGGTAGTCTCAGGGGTGTTTTTAATGATGAACTCTGAGGAAGTTTCTGGAGTGACTACTGGAGTATTCACCATTGGTTCAATGTTAGGAATTGGTGTGGGCTCAACAGAAGCAATGGTATTGATGGTAGGAGTGTTTGTTTTAGTTGGAATTTTCTTTAGGGACATGCCCTTTAATTGTGGATGTGAGG
Organism: Tupaia belangeri chinensis; assembly: GCF_000334495.1. NCBI lineage: Eukaryota > Metazoa > Chordata > Mammalia > Scandentia > Tupaiidae > Tupaia > Tupaia belangeri. The sequence goes on along the minus strand of NW_006159548.1, from coordinate 352,640 downwards.
TTGGGTAATGTACCATGGGAGGTAGGTAGATATATGGCATCTGTGTCCAATGAGGAATGTGGGCCAATGATCTAAAAACGACTGGATTTTTGTAAACTTTGTGAGACATATATGGATTATTCATTGACATAACTGGATAATATGGATAGTAACTGGGTTTAAAAGCAGGATAGCTATTCAGCACTAAAGGAAGTAGGGTATATGGCATTGTTTTCTGATCAAACAATCTTGCATCATTCTCAGGGCACTGCAAAAAGAATAAATTAGGCAGAATGGTATTATTGTGACTGAAATGTAAATCAGCATTTTTTGAAGTAATATAGTATGTGAGCTTGCATAAATGCAATATTGGAAATCAGGAACCCAGAAACCAAATTATTTTACAAATATGGATTTATACATTTCCCTTCTACTTCATAATTTCTGATATTATAAAATATTACTTTTAATTACATAAAAGTAATATTTCTTTCAAATTAATTGGATGAGGTAATCCATATGTAAACCACATGATCCAGAGCTTGACATTTATGGAAAATGTTCAGTAAATGTTAAGTAATGTAAGAACAACACCTAAAAAAAAAGAGGTAATGTCATGTGGGAAGATTTCTGATTTCAGATTTTTTTTTCCAGTTTATTTTTCTCCACAAAAGACTAGGTAGGGAATTTTCTATTTTTATTTGCCTCTGTTCAACTAATTATGTGTAGTCATATAAATCAGTAGACCTTTCCATATGAAAAGAAATAAATCAACAAAATTGTACTAGAAAGCAGACATTTCTCATAAAAGGAGACATATTTCTATTTATTCAAAGATATTTGGGAAATAAAGGAGTAAGTAAATACACATGCATAAGAACTATGCAACTGCTGAGGGGCTTTTCTCACTTTCTAAGTATAAATGAACACCAAAGTACAAGACTTGGGCTACTTATCAAAACCAAGATTTTCAGAAAATCATTAAAGTTGACTAATCTGTTGCTAAAGTTATTTTTTTGTATGTCTGTTTTGCAAAGATTACTCTATTATTCTATGGAGATTATATTTTTATTTAGTTTTTATATAGGAAACATTTTAATATGATTAACCTTTGCAGAGTCTTATATTTTAGAGTTCATATCTCTAATAAAAACAATTAAAATAAACTTACTGCTGCTTGTTCCTGTTTTGGCACTTCTGCAGCCTAGTTTGTTCCAGAGAAAGAAATAATAAGAAATGAGAGAAAAGCAAGGCCAACATTTTTTTGTGTGTGTGAGGAAAGGAGTTACAATATATTTTGTGTTTAAAAGAAACTAAGTTTTTTTTGTATTCATTTTAATATTGTAAAACATTTTTTCATAATTGTTTAATTGATTAGTTCTAAGAAGCACTTAAGAAGCAACAGTAATATAATGAGTAAAATAGTAAGAATGAATTTCTTATTTAAATTTTCTTCTAGAATCAAAACCTAGGAAGAAAAATACACTATTAAAATAATCTGATCATCTGATCCCTGTGTCAAAAAATATACAGATTTGCTAAAGTGAAAATATGAATAATCTATATTCAGTATGTACTGGATATACATTGTTAAAAATCAGAGGAGCATTGAGTTTTTTAGTTCTTACACAAGGATAATTTGAAGAAGTTTACTTAGAAGATTTAACATACTGCTTCTTGCATAACCTTAATATATTAATAAAAGTGTTTTATAATCTTCCTCCATTTGTTTTTTGTAGTACTTAATTCTGCATACAATGTTCATAGGGAATTAGAGTTACCAAACAATTGTTATAGTCATGTATAAGTAAACTTTTAAAAACTCACAAAGATTTTATAAACTTTTTTTTTTTTTTGTAGAGGTTTTTGCTATAGGGCACGTGCACTCACCAGACAGACAGATAGAGAGACAGAGAGACAGAAAGCGAGAAATCACCCCCCAGGGAGGATGGTCACGCCGCAATCCCTTCTCCTCCATTCTCCTCTTGGGATCTTGGGCACGCACGCACACGCGCCCGGCGTGAGTTTTAAGCCACTGGGTCCAGGACCCAAAACGCAGTCGACTACATGGGAGTCCAGCGACATAGCCATTACGCTAACTGCTGGTCCCAAGATTTTATAAATTTTTTATATGATATTATAATATTAAATAGTTTTGCATTGGCAGTTTTAATTTAGGATATTTCACATATATCCCTTGGCTATAAAATGACTCTGGAAAGCTTATGGAAGGTATAGGTATAAATTATCAGAAATTTGAAAAAGCAATAAAATTCAGAGTGTGTTGAGAAAAAGCTTGTTTTTCCTGAAATATATTACATCATTAGTTAAAATTTTTTAAAGAATTATTTTATTTAACTTTACTTATTTATTATTTTTTAAATTTGGTCAGAGAGGGACAGAGTGAGAGACAAAGAGAAAGAGAGAAAGTTAAATCTCCAGGTTTAGGACTTGAACCATGATCGCCATGTGGGAATTCAGTGCCCTTAACCACCAAGCCACCTGCCGGTCCCCCATTAGTTTAAAATTTTAAAAAGTAACATGAATATTGTAGAAAGTTTATTTCCTCTAAAAATTTTGATAATCGTGACATCTTAATACCATATCATCTTATATTGTATATTTTTGTTTTAGAGTTCTATAAAAAATCCTGCTTTTTTTTTTTCAAGAAACATGGTATCTCTTTGACAAACTTTTGGTTTATTTCATAGTTTTCATACTTATGTTTTTTTTTTTTTTGAGAGGTTTTCGCTATAGGGCGCGTGCGCTCGCCAGACAGACAGAGAGAGACAGAGAGGCAGAAAGCAAGAAATCACTCCCCAGGGGGGATGGTCACGCCCCAATCCCTTCTCCTCCATTCTCCTGTTGGGATCTTGGGCACGCACGCACACGCGCCCGGCGTGAGTTTTAAGCCATCGGGTCCGGGACGTGAACCGCGGTCGACTATGTGGGAGTCCAGCGACATAGCCATTATGCTAACTGCTGGTTCCCCATACTTATGTTTTTATAGTTAAAAAATTAGTGCTTTATGATCACATCATGAAATGTTGATTCTTAATTGCCCACTGAAAGAATTTTTAAAATTCTTTTTCATTTCTTACATGCTCGAGATACAGAAATAGAGAGAGAGAGAGAGAGAGAGAGAGAGAGAGAGAGAAAGGCACCCCAACAGGGACTTCATATTGCCATCTACACACTGCCTCAGCCAATCTGAATTGTGGGCACATGCATGTACCCAATGTGTGCAGGGAGGTCTCAGGACATAAACTGAGGAACTTCCATGTGAGCCCAGTGGTGTCATGGCTGTGCCACTCTCTGGACCTATCAGAATATAATTTTAATTGTAAATTAGACAGATGAATATCATCTTATGTACTGGATTCCTTTAGGTAATTTTTCAAAAATGTGATTTTTCTAAGAAACAAAAATTCTTTGACAGGGGTTATCAAATTTGGTACTGAAAATCTATGCCAGCGACCAGACAGAGATGATCTACAGTAAAATGCAACACTCTCTGAGGCAATCTACATGGGAAAGGTCCTCGTTCAAATGCAGAGACTTTTCTGAGTACACTGGTCACTCAGTTGCTCATGATCTAGAGTTGACTGAAGGCAGGGGGAGGATTGTGTCTTCATGATCACATTGGAGGTGCCCTCTCTCGCTCCCTCTTCCTCTCCCCCATCCATCTCTTTCTTCATGGAAGAAATAAATAAATAACTGAAAAAAAAGTTGTGCCAATTTATGTCCCTAGTAGGCTATGAGATTGAACAGTTTATCACCTAATTGCTAATAATAAATATTATATGCACTGTTTTTATTTGGAAAGGAAAAGATATGTTAGCACATAAAAGATAGTATCATGCTGTATTTTAATTTGTATAATTTTGATTACTCATAAAATTAAACAGTCAAATCTATAAACTTTAATTTTCCTTTTGAATTATTTATTCATGGCCTTGAGGCTTGAAGCTTTTGTGAAAATGGTAAGAAGCACTTTGAGATAAAGTAGGGTCAAGCAGCACAAGAAGAGATTGCTGAAAAAGCAGTCAGTTGTGGGCTATTCTATGACTTAAACTTTAATCCCTATTAAAGAGAAGACATAAGTTTTAAAATTTCAGGTTTCTGAAAAATGTGTAGTTTCAGAGGATAAATAAAAGGAAACAATGTGGAAGTCATCATAATTAACATGTTAAAAAGTAATTTTGACTCCAAGAAGTTAGATATTAATTTAAAAGCAGGTTAGATATTAACTAGCCCAGAAATAAGTGAATCATGAAATAAGGAATAGTGCTCTCTGAAATTTTACAATCTAAGAGTAGCATATACCATTCTCTATGTTTTCCTTCTGTTCTTGCTGTTGGCTAATACAGTGCCTGCAATCCCCAGGTGAATACGAAAATAAACAAACAGCAAAAGACAAAACAACAATAAAAACAAATAAAATTAAAAAAGTTAAAACCTTTCCCTGGCCCAGTAGTCTTAGAACAGAGCTTGTAATTTGAGACAATGCCTACAAGCCTTAGATCTGTTAAGAACTCCCTAGAAAGGAGTCAGTGAGCTGACAGAATGGAGAGTATGAAAAAAAAATAAGATAATGATCTGAACTTAAAGGCGGAAATGTCAAGGTCTTTAAAACTGGTCAAAAGCTTAACCAAGCTCCTGATCTTTGATGATTTAGACCCTAAAGAGATAGAAGTCAGGCTAAGATAGGAATTGAATGAAAAGAATCTGAGTCTGGACTGTGATTTCTATATTTATTTTTAATAAATTATCTTTAGAGAATCTTCTGTTTTTAAAATATTTTCCGTATTTTCTCCAAGAAAGTATTTTCACTAAAGTATGAGAATTTATATAGATACACACATGCACACGCACACACACACACACACACACACAATAAGGTGTGATTTCATAATTTATGGGAACTAAATAAATATCTTGGAAAACATTAGTATTTTAATAGAAATAAACATGAAAATAAATTTACTTTTACTAAATCATAGCTAGTATACAGCTATTTAGTTTTATAAATTGTTTTTAGAAATTTTTATAATTATAGATCTTAAATAAAACTTTCTTAAAGTCTTAATGTAAATTATTTAGATGAAGTTAACTCACCAAACAAGGCAAGGTTAATGCTAGGATATTCACAACTAGAAGAAAACTCTTCATTCTTGCACCTAAAGATAAATATAAAAAATTAAATTAAAAGGATCAGTTACTAAAAGTTTAGGAGTGATTTAGATACAATGTTTGCTTTGTTTGAAGGGGAAAAAAACCAGAATTATGGGTACATGTCAATGTGGAAGATCTATTTTATCAAAAGTATTAGGAAAACCAAACTTTGAGGAAAAAAAAATTAAATGTAATTTTTGACCAGTGTTAATGAAAGGATCATTACAAGTTCAATAATCTATTGTATGAATATTGTATGAGAATGGAAACAAAGTTTACAGAAGAAAAAGTAGAGACCTGGGGTCAGCAGGTGGCATGGTGGTTAAGGCTGCTGTACTCCCACAGGGCCGACTGTGATTTGAGTTCCATACCTGGTGGCTTGCTTTTGCTCTCTCTCTCTCTTGCTCTCTTTCTCTCTGCTTCTCTCTGGTCAAGTTAAAATAAATAAATAAATAAATAAATAAATAAATAAATAAAGGGGTTGCTTATTTATATAAATAAATAATTCTTAAGTAAAATAATTCTTAAAAATGTAGAGGCTTTAAAAGCTAGGTTAAAGAGTTAGGCATTGTTTTGTAAACAGCAGAAAACAATTGTTTTTGGACTAGAGATTGACGTGACTGTATATTCCTCTGGAGGACTGAATTCTAGTCCAGGTTTTTTTCCTATCTACCTAACTGTGGTTAAATAATTTCAATCTCTACTTCCTACATATTTTGCCTGTAAAATGAGAGTTTGAACTGAGTGACCTCTAGTAATAAAATTCTGTCATCAGTCTAACAGAAATATATAGGATGGAATGGGAAGTGGAGGGTTATGAAATTGCATCCTTAGTAATCTACTTCTCCATTAATCACAAATGAGATGATTAACTTGATTGCTTTAAAAGGAACATATCACAATTACAGTGGCTTTGACTAAAATATTTAAAGAACTAGATTAGCCTTGTTTTTCTAGAAGAGTAGTTAGGGTCCCAACTGCTTATTTGATTTTTAATAAATTTCTTTCTAGAAAATAATAAATGATACCTCAAATGTTTTTTAAGAGAGATTTTGCTATAGGACGTGTGCATGACAGAGAGAGACACAGAGACAGAAAACAAGAAATAAGTCCCCAGGGGTGATGGCCATGCCACAATCCCTTGTCCTCCATTCTCCTCTCAGAATTTTGAACATGCACACACATATGCCCAGAGTGTTTTAAGTTGCCAGGTCCAGGACTCAACCTGTAGTTGACTACATGGGAGTCCAGCAACATGACTACTATGTCATCTGCTGGTCTCAATACATCAAACTTTTAATGTTGAAAAACATATTGCATTTGTGAAGTAAATACTAATATAACAGAATTTTAGTAATTTATTTCTTTGTAGTATAAATAGAAATCACTGAGATAAGACTATATATATTTTTTTTAAAAAAAAATTTTTTTTGGAGAGATTTTTTTGTTATAGGGCGCATGCGCTCGCCAGAAAGCCAGAAAGAAACAGGGTCAGAAAGCGAGAAATCACCCCCCAGGGATGATGGCCACGCCGCAATCCCTTCTTCTCCAGTCTCCTCTCGGGATCTTGGGCACACATACACATGCGTCCAGTGTGAGTTTAAGCCACCAGATCTGGGACTGAAACTGTGGTTGACTACATGGGAGTTCAGCGACACAGCCATTACGCCAACTGCTGGTCCTGATGAGACTATCTTTTACATATAGGTAAAGTAGACCAATAAGTGCTTACATTTGCCCTCATTACTTAGTAAGAAGAAATATCAATAATTTGTGAAATGGTAGACTGCTCAGTTCTTATGTTTTAAAACAATAATCATACCATAAAAGATAATATGACTTTAGGTAGAAATAAAATTCAGAAGTAATAAATGGATTAATTTGAATTATTTTTTTGGGTCCAACTTCCTGAGAAGCAGACCTTCTTCATAAATAAATTTGATTTTAACACCATTCAGAATCTAAGGGTTAGATTGGAAATTAATATTAAAACAATGCTAAGATATTTTCAGGCTTAACAATAAAGGTTAAAAAGAAGAAAATGTGATTCTAAAATAACTTTGGTCATGTCCCAGTTACTGTGAGAACAAATCACTGTCTTTGGGCTTTTTAATACTATTACCTTTCCTCGAGCCTGTCAGGTCTTCCTTGCCAGTAGGTTGAGTTGGCCTCTTCACAGTAGAGAAGACCCAAGATAAATAACTGAAGACTAATTAAAGGGTATTAGTACCTTGAGTCACGCTATTCTATTCCCTCCTACTTTTTACCCAATAGGATGATGACAAAAAGGAAGGATTTGATGACAACAGGGTCATTGTTAGGTCAATCTGAGAGAAATGCAGAGAGAAATTAAAGCTGTCATTCATAAAGCATGAAAAAAGACGATTTAGGTCTTTTTAAAGAAAGAATCTTTTATGTTTAAAACGATAAAATTTAGAATTTAAAAATATTAATTGCATTCTTCAACTAATCTTACTTATTTTAATTTAAAGCTATTGTTAAAATACTTTAAGATCCCAGATTTCAAGTGGTCCTCTATCTAATATGGCCTGTGGTTGGTCTTTTTCCTTCCAGAATTATAAGTATTAATTTTTAAAAATTAGAAATCTGGCTATCTCTTATATACTCAGGCATGCATAAATCAACATTGTAATACATATACAGTGGGAGCCATCTGCATTTGACACAGCATAAATTCTTTAGTAAATTCTGGTATAAACATTAAGTACATGTTGAAGGCGAACGTCTTATGAATGAACTTTTCTTACGTTTAAAAAGTTCAATTATAAATAGGTGAACTATTTAAAATGCATAATTATTGCACTAATGATAATAATTCTGTATCAAGGACAGTTCATTCTGACTTACTAGTATATACTGATAAACTGTTGATATAGTGAATATATCAGTAAAATACAGCTAAGTAAATAATTGCCTAGGGAAATATATATTTTATATTTATTATTTTTTGCTTGCAATTCTCTGGAAATAATTCTGTGACTTGACTTTGGCTGTGAAGACCTGGCCATACTGAGTTATTTACAGGAACCAATGTAGGTCTGCCAGAATATGAACAAGGAATAATACTAGCATTGTTATTTCTGTTTCTTGGAACTAATTGAGGTGTCAGAAAATTAGGAAAGATGTTCTGAGCTCTAGAACACTTACTCAGCTTGAACAGAGTAAGTGGAGATTTTTTATTTCTCAGAATAGTTGGTTTTTGTTGTTCAAGGAGAGAGTGCAGAGTTTCAAAACTGCTGAAACTAGCAACTAAAGTAGAAGTAAATTGGTAACCAAGGCAGGCAAACATCCCTGCCCTTGTGGAGTTCATGTATCTAACACATACTTCGATAGCAATGACATTGGGTATTTACCATGATCTAAGGCAAATTAAGAGAGCTAAGAGTATTAATGGTTTTAGTAGGCAAACCAGATGAACAATTTACAGGAACTATCCAAATGCTTTAGTGTTCTCTAAAGAAAAGCAAAAAGAAGATCAAAACTCCCATTATCTGAAATCTTCCAGTAAACTAGGTTGTATTTGTACTCCGGAACTAATGCAACAGCCTTGTCCCAGTCACATATTCATTTCAAGAGCCAAGACTTGCTCCTGAAACATCCCTAGATTATGGAAGAAAACCAGCAGAGTTTCTCAGGCAAATCACAACTTCTTTTCGTTTAGATCCAGATCATCACTGTGTGTTCATAGGAGTACTCATACTATGGGACTGGTGAGAAGCTATTCTGGGCTCAAAATTTCACATTTCAAGCACTGTAAAAACAAAACAAAACAAAACAAAAAATAAGTTAAATGATTATTGACTCCCATGTACTCTTTAACTGGTAACAATTATTATTATGTTAGTGTTTGTTTTGTTTAGGACTAGACAAAAGCTACTCTAGAGATATAAGTTCACATTTCAAGTCTTATAAATCATGTGCTAAGTGAAATGATTATTGATTCATGTGCACTCCTTAACTAGTAACAATCTCTGTTATTCTGTTAATTACATCTAGCAAGTACTCTATTTTCTATCCCTGTGATGGCAGACACATTCATGTAGTTTCATTTGCTTTTGTTTTTATTTATTTATTTATATTTTGCCATGAGGTATGTGTGCTTGCTTGCTAAAGAGAGACAAAGAGAGGGAAAGCAAGAAATCACCTCCCAGGAAGGATGGTCATACCACAGTCGCTTCTCTATTCTGCTCTTGGGATTTGGGACATGCATGCATGTGTGCCCAGAGTGATTTTCAAGCGCTGGGTCCCAGACTTGAACTGTGGTCATGTGAGAGTTTAGTGCCTTAAGCATCAAGCCATCAACTGACTCCATGTAGTTTCATTTTTTTGTGCCTTATATTGTTCAGCCACTTTATTAGTAGTAGGCAGATCTCAATAGTCTATCGTGTTCTTGATGTACAATGATTATGATAGCAGTTGCAATGTAAGTGACTAACAGCTTTTAATGGGAGTAGTTATTGAGGCATCGTAGAATTGATACTTTAGCATAGACATTATGTGCTTCAAAAATCTTTGCTATATGTGAAAACCATGAAAAAATAGCATAAAATGCTTCTAAACAATTTTCAACACTGTATCAAAATTATCCCTTCCTATAGCCAGTTCAGCTAAGTGAACAACACATAGAGTTCTTATTATAATAGTAGACAGCCATGATCTCTGCTTACAGAGAACATCTGAAGAGAGAGTGCTCTCTCCTGAACACTTGTAGGGAGACTGTTTTGAGATTGTGAATAGATATGTGATGTCATAGAGACCAGAATGAGTGTCATTATGACTTTAGCATTAGTTCACACATAAATGCATGCATTAGTAATTGTTATGGTCCCAGAGTTTCTATGGACACATTTTTTTTAAAAAAAGATTAATGATATAAAGAAAGTGTTCAATTTCCCTGAAGCATTATTTCTCTAATACGATTGTAAGACCCTCTGTAGCCCTGTACTATATTTATTCCTTTAAGTCTTCTTATCATATCATTCAAAACACATCAGTGAGTATCTTCAAGTAGCCAAATTCAGTGCTAATGTATAGAACCTCTTCTTACTGAATCTTTTAGCAGCCTTTTCATGGCAATTAATCTTCTTGACTTGTAATTTTTTTGTTTGTTTTTCTTCCCAAATCATTGGTTGCTCCTAATTTTTTTTTTTCTCACACTCTTTAAGTTTTGGAGAGTTTTCAAGAACTCTTTCAGAATACACCAGCCTTCTACCTTTTCTCTGGCCACCTTTATTATCATTCTAATTGACCTACCCATTCCTATAGCCTTCAATACTATCAATATGCTGTGGCTTTTATTGAATGCAGATTCAGATATCCAATAACTATTTTAGTATCTCCATTTGCATGTGAAATAGATAACCCAAAATTTTCATAAACAGAATATCTGGTCTCTAAATATGTCCATTCCTTCAACTAGTCCTCTAATAGTCTCTTAGTCTCTTTTGTTTTTCTTTCTTTTTTAGAGAGAGACTTTTGCTATAGGACATGTTTGTTTGAAATGGGGAGACAGAAAGTGAGAAATCATCCCCCAGCAGGATGGCCACAGTGCAATCCCTTCTCCATTCTCCTCCCAGTATTTTGACTTTGTATGCACATGCACCCAGAGTGAGTTTCAAGCCACTGGGTCCAGGACTCAAACCTTAGGAGTCCAGCAATGTAACCATTATGCCATCTGCCAGTCATCTTTTCTTTTTATTTTAAAGCATGGTAAGAAAATATTTTTTTAGGACTTTAATTTAGAGTCCACTGAAGTAGGGTTTTTTTTTTGCAGTGGGGAAGAGAATTAGGGCTCAATTCAAAATACAGAGTTGATAGTAAAATTAACAGCAAAGAAGCAGTGCAGGGGAGAGCAGGTGGGAAATGACTTACAGGAAACATCAGGGACATGAAAGAGTCTGGGTAAACTGAATGAACAGGATTCTTGCTGAAGGCAGGCAAGGTGATCAGATATCATCTTCATATTTGTTTCCTCCTCTTGACAATCCATTAGAAGAATAAGCTGGATCTTAACAATACACCCTGAATGTGCCATCCCTTTCTGATCTTACTTTTTTTGCCCTAGTCCCAGCCAGTGGCATCGCACACCTGGAACATTCTGATAGTTCTCTTTCTGGCCTCTCGCCCTCCCCCTTACTCTTAGAAGAAATAAATAGTAAAGGAACTCTTTTAAAATATTTCTTGGAGGGACCAGCAGTTAGCGTAATGACTATGTCGCTGGACTCCCACGTAGTCGACCGAGGTTCGAGTCCTGGACCTGGTGGCTTAAACTCACGCTGGACATGTGATTGTAAAGGAAAATGGAAGTTTGGTTGAAAGATGTATTGGGGAGGAGAAGGTTCCACATGGCTCCAGTGAACTAGATTTTTAAGGGAATGAAGATTTTCTACTAATAATTCAGCCTCCAACAAACGAGTTAGCAGCAGAAGAAGCCGGGCCTTCAGGAGAAGGTTCCACATGGCTCCAGTGAACTAGATTTTTAAGGGAATGAAGATTTTCTACTAATAATTCAGCCTCCA